>NC_064282.1:9197268-9241276 GCF_019186545.1 Solanum stenotomum
CCCCCCCCTCCCCCAAAAAAAAAAAGAATTTTAAGTTTGTTTTTAAAAAATATTTTCAACTTCAAAAATTCAATTTTTCACCCCTATCCTCAACCCACCACCTACGACCCCACCCCCAAAAAAATTTAAGTTATGTTTTTAAAAAATATTTTCAATTTCAAAAATTATTTTCTACCCTAGTAAAAATAAAAGATATTTCTCAAAAAAAAAAAATCATTCATAAATCAAAAACTAAAAATCTTTTCCGGAAAATATTTTCTACTCACCAACCAAACATGAGAAAATAAGTCAAAAATTAACTTATTTTCTAGGAAAACATTTTCCATGGAAAACATTTTCCTTCATACCAAACACACCCTAAATCAACACTCTCAATTATTTTAGTTAATCAACTGACCCAAACAAGGTCTTGTTGGAAAGTGTCACCCAAATTTTTGCCGATCACAACAATATGCACATTGCAGTCATTCTAGTTTTTGCCATACTTTTGTTAAGATTCTATGCGTGTGCCTCTCTCACTACTTTTGGTATCCAAATTAACTTTGCATATCTTTTTTTATTTTAATTTAATTGCCACTTTAGTCAAATATTTAAAGTGCATGTTGTGTTATATATGTTAACTTTGAAAATAATACTTCCCCCCGTCTAAATTAACAGTCACTAAAACTTTTTTTTTTTAAAACAATGATTACTTTAAATATTCAAAATTAAAATTAATAATTGTTCTACTCCATCCATTTCAAAATAAACAAATTTCTGACATATTTCAAGTCCAAAAATGTATTTAATGGAGTATTTTTTTGGATAATGGTTTGAAAAATATCTCAACTTTGGTCGAATTTGTTGTTGCGATACTAAACTTTCATGATGACCTATTACCTCCTATACTATTTAATACCGTATTTTTTACCTCCTGAACTATTTAATAATGTATTTTAAAGGTATATATGTTCCCACGTGGACATTATTATTTATAATTTTGCATTATTTTTTATGTCTACGTGGACAAATATATATGTTTAAAATACGGTATTAAATAGTCTAGGGAGACAATATGTTCTCATGAAAGTTTAGTATCACAACAGCAAATTCGACCAAAATTGAAATATTTTTCAGACCCTTATCCATATATTTTTTTTCATAGTTATTCCTTTCTCTATTAGTGGTTTTATTGGCTTTTAATTTTTAGGTTTAAGAAAATTTTGAGAAAAAGCAGAAAAGTAATATTGATAAATTATTATTTAATTAATATTTTTAAGGGATATATCACTGTCACGCCCAAAAAATATTTATTTTGAAATAGAGGGGTACTATCCTTAATGTCACTGTATTTAAGAAGAAAAACCCAGTCTACCCATCTAGTAAATTATGTATTTTTTTAATAAAGTGAACATAATCATTCTCGCTATTTCATTTTGCTTATCATATTTGTTTGTACACTTTTTTTAAAATAAGATATATTAATTAAAAGGAAATTCTATTATTTATTTGATATTCGAAATTCACATTTAAAATATCAATTAAATTTAAATTACACATTATAAAGCCTAATCAAAGATGACATTCCTAATATAATTTTCTTCTAATAGTCTCACCACCACATCGATCATGGGTTAATACCTCAGATGGTCACTCAACTATCCAGTCTTTCCTCAGAAAGTCACTCACATGGTAACTTTTTAGTGAAAATTAAAAGTTGAGTGACTTTCTGAGGCAAAAATAAATAGTTGAGTGACCATCTGAGATATTAACCCCATCCATCATAAACCCCCGTTTGATTTCATTCCCTATAACATTTGCATTCTTGAATTTACCGCCTCCCCCCCCCCCCTCACCCCAACACACACATTTCTTTTAAAACACCGTTTCAGGAAAATGAAAATCTCTGTCTGAGGGACTAAATTGTTACTTATACATTTGTTCGTGTTTTCCGTGTTATTATTCCCATAAAGCTAAAAACATTACACCAATTAAAAAAAAAACAAAAACCTTTACATTTACAAAAACTCCATCAATACTTCTTGCTTTCTCTCTTCCCCAAGATTTGTGTGGCCACACTCAGAAAGAGAGAGAGAGAGAGAGCTATGGCGAAGCTATTGATGTGGTTTTTGGGTGTCTTTTTTGTGCTTACCAAATTAGTTGATTCTTATGAATTTGAAGAATTTTTTTACAATAAAACTGAAGGGGCATTCTTGGAAAGTGTGTATGGAGCTTCTGCTGCTGCTCCTCCTCCACTTATGATTGGTCTTACAATCATCCATGGTGCTGCTGCTAGAGGAGCTGGTTAGCAACATTGTTAAATCTTTTTTTTTTAATTCTTGAAAAGTTGTTTGCTGTTTTTGATTTGGATATCTATTAAGTAATTGTTTTTCTATTTTAGTTTCTTGGATTTTGCAACAACCCAGTAGAGATCTTGCATTAAATTTTCTTGCTTCTAATTTATATTATTACTTTATTTTATTAAATTTCTAGAGTTGGAAGTGGAGAGTGCTTACCATTTGACTAACCCCTTTGTCAATTTATATTATATATTGGTAGTATTAAGCTTCTGCAATTTTCTATAAGGGGCGGCGATTTGATATCTTTGTGACCTGTTCTTTAATTTTTGCCTCTTCATTATTTTGGTTTTGTTACTAGTGTGAACGTTTTCTTTTTTTTTACTTAGTCTGTCACAAAATGTGAAAGGAGTGTAAACTTCTAGGAGAGTTATTTTTAGTGTTGTTATTGAACATCTAAATAAAAAAAACTAATTAATCTAGTCCACTCATAATTGACTCTTGTCAACAAATTGTAACAAGTTACTCACAGAATTAACCAAAATTGACAACAACTTGTAGTATGTTTCATTTGTGATCTGTGTGAGAATGATAAGGCCAAGTGGTTGATGAAGAGATTTGCTTAATTTTCTCTCTCTGGCTAATTAGCTTAGATCAGCTGTAATTATTAGTGGGCCTTCATAAGGTTTTGCAATTAAAAAAATATTTCATTAAGCTGTTTTTGACTTTCTTGTTTCAACCTTTTCTACAGTGTGTCTGGATGGAACATTACCAGGTTACCACATCCATCGCGGTTATGGGTCTGGGGCAAACAGTTGGCTTATTCAATTGGAGGTATGCTAACAATTGTTTCTTAATTACTTCCATCGTCCCAATTTTTGTGATGTAATTTGATTTTGCACGAAATTTAAGAAAGAAAGTAGATACCGACTAAAAATGAAAGCAAGTCATACAAATTGGGATAGACGGAGTAACTTATAGTATAATCTAAATGCTCATCTTTTAATGTTATTTTAATTGTCTCAGCAGTCAACCTTTTGAATTACATGTCTATATGTTGTCTTTATTAAGTAACCATTTTTACTTGGTTCTGTTTCAGTTTCAGTTTCTTGTAGTGTTTGACTGTTTGTTATTTTCCTTTCCTAGTATGTTTACTTGTTCTTGTCAGTAGAAGAGTGCTTCTGTTGTTTAACTATATGTTGGAGAGAAGTTGTATTTGATGTTTATGTTAGGTACTTATGGCCTGCTTTTTAACATGATTACAGAATTTTGACTTTTTTCATTCTCTCTGGTATGCATGCTTTTCAAATGTATTGGGAACGGAATTATCGGCGTGAAGCTTTTGAAGAAAAGTTTGCATCTTGCTATTGTTATAATTGCTTCAGATTATAAACTCAGTGTCTTCTTGTGGCAGGGTGGAGGATGGTGCAACAGTGTTAGAAGTTGTGTTTATCGCAAAAAAACAAGACGAGGATCATCAAATTACATGGAAAAACAGATTCCTTTTGTTGGAATTTTGAGTAACAGGGCTGAAGAAAATCCAGGTCCTTTTAGTTGATGATATGACACCATCTCTTCTATGAGTTCAAGCATATTGCGGAGATTTCCTTACATTTTTTTCTTTTTTTTCTCTGTTTGCAGATTTTTATAACTGGAATAGAGTAAAAGTTCGCTACTGTGATGGTGCCTCATTTACCGGGGATAGTGAAGATAAGGTTTGTCAGATCATTTGCCCATTTCTCCTTTCAGTTTTCACTTATCATGCAAATGTGCTGTTGGTCCGAAAAAGTAAATGAGTGGAAAATATAATAAAAGCTGCAATATGTTTCTTTCTCAATTTGCAACCATCATGATGGCTCCACACTGTTGTGCTTGTGCACTTTTTGATATTGGCTTACTTAATCTTTTTGCTTCTTCACATTCTTCATGTTCTTGCAATTTTATTCCTTCCCTTTTTGATTTGGAGAGTTAGTGGAGGAAAATGACATAAAAGTGATACTCTTCTTTTTTCCTGAGGTTAGGAAAAGAGATAGTAGTATTTTGGCTGGCTCCCTTTTTTCTTTTTAACCAGAACTGAAATGAATGTCCATGAACTTTTTTATACTCCTACGTAGCTTTTCCCGTACTACATGGTTCCTCTGTGAAAGTGAAAGAGTAGATGCCTTTTGTCAAGGTGGTACATGCTTCTACTTTAGGCCTTCCCATTGTGATCTTTCAGATTACAGTGTTAAACTTTCTGGACCATTTACAAGTCCTGATTGAAGGATGAAAATAATCTTAAACTAGAGATCCTGTGCAATTTTGTTAACATCCTCGTTGCAGCTCCTGCTATCTCATCTGACTAATCTTATGCTTAGAAAAATTTAAGAGACTAAAGAAATATACGTCTGCTCGATCCTGGTCATTCTGCAGTACGGTGGCCCTTAATGATGAAATCTCACAACTTCCTTATTTTTGCTTTACCTTATAACATGATGATTCCAATACAGTTCACCTAAGTAGGCTAATCACCAGAAGTTGTTGCCCCCATACATTCACTACAACAAAAATAACTTTTAGCGGTAATAAATATGCACATTAACAAATAGTGCTAAAGTCTTTACCGGCATTAGTTAATTGGCATTATAGACTTCAGAAACATTTATAAATAGTGCTAATTGCCACTAAAAGAATATATTTAGGAACAATAAAGCTATTTTCGTTAATTAGTTGCCGCTAAAAATCATTTTTTGTGTAGTAATTACAAATTTAAAACTGAGAAAGAATGAGAGGCATTTTCATGTGGAGTTATTAGGAGATTTGACTGCATGTAATGCATTATATGGTTTCAAGGAAGAGATTGTTGGCCATCTGTTTGTCCACAATAGTTGTGTTTGACTTGATGCATTTCTCCCCAGGCTGCAGGGTTGCAGTATAGAGGCAAGCGCATATACCAAGCTGCAATGGAGGAGTTAATGTCAAAAGGAATGCGATACGCCAAGCAGGTAGAATCACAATGTGCACCTCTCATCTCATTTGCTTTCGTCGTTCTTGTTGTGATTTCAGACTCTGTTTTTTAGGCTCTTCTCTCTGGATGTTCTGCTGGTGGTCTAGCTTCAATAATGCATTGTGATGATTTCAGCAATTCGCTCCCACATACTAAAGTGAAGTGCCTGAGTGATGCTGGATTATTTATGGACGCGTAATTTCCTATTCTATAAATCCTTCAAGTACTTTTTGAACTAAAAATTCTGTCTGCACTTACTCTTTTGCTAATTAGTGAATTGATATAATGACCTTTTTTCACAGAAATGATGTATCTGGAGGACACGCCATCAGAGATTTCTTTGGGGGTGTGGTTAAGACGCAGGTAATGAGCCAACGTCATGCTCTATATTTGTCAATTGCTGCAAGTTACCAACTTGGCTGGTTTTAATTATGGAATGCTGTAAACATCTGAAGCATTTGTTTGTTAGAGAAGATGGATAACATGTAGTCAAATGTGTTGCTGTACTATGCAAACCTTGGATGAAAATGTCATTCCTGAAAAGGAATTTTAGCAAGATAGCTACTAATTGTTCTACGACAATAATGTATCTTTTATACCTACATGGATCATTAAATGAAAGATATCTGTTAGAAGAAAACTCTTATGCTCCGCTGACATATGCATTTTTTGGAACAGAGTCTTCAGAATACGCTACCAAGAACTTGCACCAACCACCTTGATGCAACCTCTGTAAGTCCCTTCCTAGTAATTTTCTCTTAACATCTGGAAAGCTTCTTCTTTTTTTACTGAATAAAAGTTGTGCTTTTTTCCCTTTCCAGTGTTTCTTTCCTCAGAATTTGATCGGCAGCATCAGGACTCCTCTTTTTCTACTGAATACTGCCTATGATTCCTGGCAGGTTAGTTATTAACTCTATATATTTTCGCTGCTCTTCTATATGAAAACGATTTGCGAGGTTTTTTAGTTCCTGTTTGATACACTACAGTTGTTGTCGGACTGTCCTTATAGTGATGGAAATTCTTTCTTTTGCACTTGTACAGCTTCAAGAAAGCTTAGCTCCTCATACAGCTGATCCTCATGGCTTATGGCATGACTGTACACTCAACAATGAAAGATGTTCTCCTTCTCAAATTCAATTTTTGCAAGGTATGCCTTACTCAATCTGTTGACGATTTTTCAAATATTTTGAGATCAGGAACTCACTGTTGCTAACTACACATCGAACAGGTTTTAGGATTCATATGCTTAATACAGTTAAAAGATTCGCTGCTTCAAGACAAAATGGTTTGTTTATAAATTCATGCTTTGCCCACTGCCAATCTGAGAGGCAAGATACATGGTTCTCCGATAATTCCCCCACGATTAATAACAAGGTATGCCTCTGTGCTTCCTTTCTCTTCGTTATGTTAAAGATCTATATATGCACATCTGTATAAGCATATCATAACAACTTGAACTTGGAACGATATGCAGCCAATTGCACTTGCAGTTGGAGATTGGTACTTTGATCGTAGTGGTGTGAAGGCGATTGACTGTGCATATCCATGTGACAGAACATGTCACAACCTTGTCTTTAAGTGAGCCATACAATCAAATTCTTTTCCTGCACCAAAATTGGCAGAAATATGTTATCATCTTGATAGTCATATATACCCTTCCCAATTAGCTTAAGAGGTTTTCCAGTGTAACAAAGTTCACTGTAGACAATAAAGTAAAGTGATTTATCTCCCATTGCGTTTAGTTCAGTAAAAATCCACATGTGTCCCTTATTAGTTCATTTCTCATATTATGTATGTATTGGATTGTAAAAGCAAATCAACTCAATGAAGAGCTAGTAGTGTTCATACTTGGTCAACAATATTGTGGTTTGTTTCATTTTCAGTAAAACCACCTACTTGTATGTTTACAATACGTTATTTAGTTATTTTATAAAATAATCCATTTAAACCTATTTTAAAATTTTTATTATATGTTTGCAGTTCTTTCCTAAAAAAATTGATTACTACAAAATATTACGTTTAATTTAAATAAAATTACCTAATAATCAAATACGCTATTTAGTAGTGTTTTTCAACCGGTACATACTAAAATCAATCAAATGACTAAATGGTTTAAATGTACATTATTTTATTTTTTAAAAGTTGATTTTAAATAAAAATTTCATATAAACAAATTTTAATGGAAAAAATAATTAAATAGATTGAGTGATTTTGTAAGTAAAACATTTATAGTCAAGTGACAGTAAAAATCAAAGTTTAGTAAGGGCCCGTTTGGCCATGCGATAAGGTATCATGATATGGAATCATGATATGGTATCATGATATGGAATCATGAGATGAAATTGAAGGTTTGTTTGGACATGTGATATGGAGTTTTTGTGTTATATATTTTCTCATAAACATAAAAATCTCATAAGTTGTAAAACTATTAAAATAGCCCCAATTGTTTATTCAATCTCATTAAATAAACAAAAAATTATAACATCGCATAATAAATTATTACAAAGTTATTTGTTCTCCACTTAAGTAATTGTTTCATCTAACTTTAATTTAATAAAAAAAAAATTGAACATAAATTGTAGTGTACTAGTCTTTAATATAATCCTCCCACATAGTACGAACAATTTCCTCACGTTGAACTTGCGTAGTCCTTTGTATGGAGCTAAAAATCCTTTTGTGTTTCGAAAACCAACATCAACAACATAATATTTATCTACCAAAAAATATTCTATAAAGAATTACTAAAAGTATATGTGACGTAAATGAGACAACTTTGTGTAAATAAATAATATTTATTCTAAGGATGTAATTTAAAGTTACCATGTGGTGGAAATGGAAATTGTGACGTTGGTTCAACAAGTGCATCCTCAAGTACTTTACTATCATGTGCAGTACCTTAAAAACCAGTAGCAACAAAGGTAAATCGCACATCAAAATCACAAGCACATAAGACATTTTGTGATGTTCTTCCTTTGCGATTACGATATGCTTGTTGCACCGCTTTAGGAACCTTCCCTTCTATATATGTTCCATCAATCGCACCAACACAATCCTATCAAATAAAAAATACATCAATATTAGTTTAGTGAACATAAAATAAATTGGAAGCATTATAGAATGCACTTCATAAAAATAATGTTTGTAAGAGTAATAAAAATAGTGCTTCCAAGACAATGCAAAGTCATAAAATAAATATTATCTCTTTAAACAAAGTTGATAGAAAATATGTAACTAAATACTAATAACTTACACATAAAATATAAATGTTCACTTATTAAGGCCATAAAATAAATTTATTAATGTGATTGAAATTTTACCTTAAACCAAGGCCAAAATCGAGTATTATGTCGAATTTTGGAATGTACACCAGTCATATCTTTTTATTATATAAATGTTGGTGCCATCTTGCTAATTGCCTCGGCAACTATTTTAACATGCCGGTTAATTGTTTCAAGTGAATGTTGAAAAGTTTCACAATCGTGAGGTGTGAGTTAAAGTGACTTTATATTGGTGAGAATAATAAATTTTAAAAAGTAATGATGTGATTATAAATTTTATTTACATATGAAACAAATGGTTAGTAGATATAAATGTGGGGTTGTTTTAACAAAATATAAACTCATGGATCAATTATTGTATTAAAATATCTCAAATCATGATATGGAATCACATGGTGATTCCATATCATGGTTTTTGGAGAATATGGTATCACCTCTCATGATATGCATGGAATCATGAGATGGAATCAACGTAAAATCGCATGTCCAAACGCTGATTCCATCTCACGATACCATATCGTGATATGGTATCGCATGGCCAAACGCCTACTAAGAGCCCATTTGGCCATGCGATATGGTATCATGATATGGAATCATGATATGGTATTATGATATGGAATCATGAGATGAAATTGAAGGTTTGTTTGGACATGTGATATGAAATTTTTGTGTTGTATATTTTCTTATAAACAAAAAAAATTCCATAAGTTGTAAAACTATTAAAATAGCCCCAATTTTTTATTCAATCTTATCAAATAAATAAAAAATTATAAAATCGCATAATAAATTATTACAAAGTTATTTGTTCTCCACTTAAGCAATTGTTTTATCTAACTTTAATTTAATAAAAAAAAATTGAACATAAATTGTAGTGTACTAGTCTTTAATATAATCCTCCCACATAGTACAAACAATTTCCTCATGTTGAACTTACATTTCTCGATCATGTGACTGAGAAGACGAACTGACATTGTTACTTTGAGCCATTTGTTGATCAATATCCTCTGCAACTATATCTTCATGTTCATAGACCATAAATATTACATCACTACTTTGGTATTTTCGCAAATAATTATGTAACACTGCACAAGCTATGACAATTTTCACTTGTGTATCAATATCATAATGGTTCATGCCTTGTTTCAGTATTCTAAATCTATTTTTCCAATCTCCAAAAGTCCGTTCAATCACATTGCGCAGAGATGAATGCTTATAATTAAATAGTTCTTTGGCATTTTGAGGCTCTCTTTCACTTCCTTGATAATCTTGCAAATGATAGCGTAGTCCTTTGTATGGAACTAAAAATCCTTTTGTGTTTCGGAAACCAGCATCAACAACATAATATTTAACCAAAAAATATTTTATAAAGAATTACTAAAAGCATATGTGACGTAAATGAGACAGTTTTGTGTAAATAAATAATATTTATTCTAAGGATGTAATTTAAAGTTACCATGTGGCAGAAATATGTAACTAAATACTAATAACTTACACATAAAATATAAATGTTCACTTATTAAGGCCATAAAATAAATTTATTAATGTGATTGAAATTTTACCTTAAACCAAGGCCAAAATCGAGTATTATGTCGAATTTTGGAATTACACCAATCATATTTTTTGGTTGTATGACTGTTGGTGCTATCATACTAATTGCCTCGGCAACTATTTTAACATGCAGGTTAATTGTTTCAAGTGAATGTTGAAAAGTTTCACAATCGTGAGGTGTGAGTTAAAGTGACTATATGTGGGTGAGAATAATAAATTTTATGTCGGTGAGAATAATAAATTTTAAAAAGTAATGATGTGATTATAAATTTTATTTACATATGAAACAAATGGTTAGTAGATATAAATGTGGGGTTGTTTTAACAAAATATAAACTAATGGATCAATTATTGTATTAAAACATCTCAAATCATGATATGGAATCACCATGTAATTCCATATCATGATTTTTGGAGAATATGGTATCACCTCTCATGATATGGAATCATGAGATGGAATCAACATAAAATCGCATGTCCAAACACTAATTCCATCTCACGATACCATATCGTGATATGGTATCGCATGGCTAAATGCCTACTAAGTAAAACATTTATAATTGAGTGACTTTTAGAGTAAAAATTAAAATTGAACGACTTTAGGTGATAAAACCTCATAGTTGAGTTATCATTGGGGATATTAACAATCATACTTTCTTGAGTAAGTTTGTTGTGTTTACATGAATTCAAAATTTGGTTTACAATTTGAAATTTAGAATCTAACTCAAGTTCATATAACCTTCAGTAAATAGTAAAACAGTAAAATTGTACATGTAAATTAGCAATGGATAGGTGATAAATGTATGTCTAGATGTTAAAGGATTTTCGTTATTTGACGTAAACATCGAATCGAATAAATTTTTTTATATATAGAGCTTAGTGTAGTTAATTTTCAAATTAGTTTTGGTTAAGAATTGAGATAGAACAAAATTATCAGGTTCAAATTAAAGATACATTCGAAATTACAAACACCACTCTATGATAAAAAAGAAGAAAAAGTCCACACATATTGAATTACAACGTTAAAAACTAACAATGTTATAAAATTCTAAAATTACAACTTATAAATAATAAATATCCCTCTGATTTGGAATTTATATGGGAAAACATACTTCATATATAGAGTTTGTATGGATATATATAGCATACTCCTTATCTTTCTTTTTGATTAAACGATTCAATGCTAAGCCCAAGTTGAGTCCAGTCATTTTTTGTGTTTTTGTATTTTTCATCGACTAAAGAGAAGAAATTGTACATTTGTTTTCTTAGCTTTTGTATCAACTAATGAGAAGAGTCTGTCCAATCACTATTTGAGTTTTTGTATTTTCCATTGAATGTAAATATAAATAGATAGATATAAAGGGCCTAATATACTCCTTAACTATGTGAATTGATATAAAATTACCTTTTTTTTTTAATTTTTCGAGACTAAAATGCCCTCAACATTAACCTTTTGGCTCTATTTTGCCATCATTTTTAACGGACTAAATTAGAATTTCAATTAACAAGTTCATCAATGATGTGTCACTATCTTATCTATTGGCTACCCTAACAATTTCTTGCTTTTTCACTGTCGAACACATTTTTAAAAATTTGTTTTGATATCTAACTTGACACGATCTTAAAGGAAATTCATTTTCTTTTTACCACTAGAAGACAAGAAAGTAGATGTATTAAGTTTGATTGTTCTTTCGTTTAAATGAATGATGTCGGGTTTGGTAATTCTTCTATTACTATTTTGTATTGATTTCTCTGGTTATACATATGAATAAAGGTGAATTTATGGTAAATTATAATCTTCATAATAATTTCCATTAAAATATATCCCATTTATTGAATGAAAACTTTGCTGACAATAGTTAATGTAGCTAAGTAAATGTCGCTAAAAGTAGGGCTGGATATATTTTGGTTAAAATCGAAAAAATCGAGCGAATTGAATTTTTTTAAATTTTGATTTCGGTTTTATATTTTAAAATTTCAGTTTTTTGGTTCTATTTTCAGTTTTAAAATAATTAAATTCGATTAACCGAAAAAACCAAATTTTACTACAACTCAAATATTTAGATATTTCTCAATACATTTACAACCTATAAAAACTAGCCCAAATGAAAATTTTAGCCCAACCCAAATGTAAAATCACTAAACTTAATAGTGAATAAAAAATTTCCAATCTCAAAATTCGCAATATCCAGCCATCACCGATAGGCGCCACAAAACCACGTCAATCCGATGCCAACTATGGTGTCTTCCACAAACTCTGTATCGAATGTGGAAAGTTCAAGAACTCTAAAAAGTTTGTTGGTTTTGGAAAAAAGTCTTTTGATGGTTTTAGCTGAATTTTCAATGTACCAAATCATTTGCTTTTGCTTCACATGTCTATAATATTGTAGACTTGTTCGTTAGTTTAGTGTCGAATGCTAATTTTTTTTAAAAGAAAATTGATCCAATTTTAAAAGTCGAGCGATAATGATGAAAAGAGAAGGGCCCAAGATGATGATATTTAAACCGAAAAATTGAACCGAATCGAAATTGTGTAAATCGAACTGAACCGAATTTATTTTAGTTCAATTTCGGTTTACATTTTCACCAAACCGAAAACCAAAAAATTGAATCGAAATTCGCAAATCGACCGAATTTCCAGCCCTAGCTAAAGTTTTTACTTTTAGTGGCAATATTATAGGTTTTACGGGGACTCTAAATAAATGTCGCTAAAGACTTTAGCGACACTGAATGCAATGACAATAGATTAAATGCCGCTAAAAGTTTTTTGTGGCAATGAATATTGCTGCTAAAAGGAAAATTAAATGCCACTAAAAATCTCTTTTGTCGTAGTGTTAGAAAAATAAACAAGTTTTTTATGGAATATATTCAATGAGATAACTTTCTAAAGAAACTTTACTACACTTAGCTTAAGAGTATGACATATTGAAATTGATATAGTTGAGTTAGACAGTTTCACATATAAAATCAATGGACATTTACGTTTATTTTACGATGTCAGATTAGTTTGTATAAAACCATATGCATAGATTCATTTTGATTGCATATATTTTACAGAATCATGATCTCGGGACATTTTATTGGAAGGAACTTGGGCCAAACCTAAATGAGCTGGACAACAAACAAAAGGAACGCAATAAATATATTATTATTTTTTATAAGTGAACTATTAGAAATATAAAGTGTACACAGTCTTATTCCTTATCTTATATAAATAGAGAAACTATTTTACTTTTAAAAATATCCTTAATCCCTATACTTTGACCTTATAAGACATTTTAATTTGCATATTATTATATTAATGAAAAAGTTCATGATAACTAATTTGAGAAATTAATTTTAAAATTTTAATATAGGTAAAGGAACCCTCGTTTCACAATAAATTTATTGTTGTACCTAAATACAGACAAACAAGCAGAACCAAGTTTGGAGGAAAGCCTTTGATTTAATTATCTATGGATGTGAGAGTAATGAGATCTCTTAAATGATCGATAAATATCTTGATTTCGAGCTCTAAAATTAAAATAAAAATCTCCAAAGACAGGCTTTATTTATAATTAATAGTTCATATGCATGTGAATTTAGAATTAGTCAAATCAATGAATTTATGATATTAGATGATTAAAGGAGCAGAAGCTTTTTTATTAAAAAAAACAAATCCACTAGAATAAAATTGTAAGATTAGTTTTTATAATTGGTTATATATAATTAAAAAAATAAAATTCAGGCGGCTATGCCTTGTGATATGACGGAAATTTGGGAAATAATATGCTTTCTTTGCTGGAAATTGGGATTCCCTTATGAAATGTTGTAATTGATCGCTAAGACAAACAAATTTCTATTAAACTAAATTGTTTTTTTTACTTGATTGCTAATAATGCTAGTTGTTCATTATTATAAATTCACTAATTAATCATGCACCTTAATTAACTATTTTAAAAAATAATATTTGTGGTCCCTAATGAAATCGAATCTCTTTTATCAAAGTCTTCTCTTACCCAGAAGAAGCCATCCATTAAAATCTCTATCGGATTACAATAACGTACATTTAGAAAGAAAATATTGTTTGCAATTTCTTCATAATTAATAAATTACTAGTAGACTGGTTTGCTCGAGTTGAAGATCTATAAGATATAGTCTCTTCTCAAACTTCAGTTATGAAATTTCACCGAATATGTTATTGTATTGATTTATTCATTAAAACTAATTAGGTGTTTCAGAGGTTTAATAATCTTTCATAAAAAAAAAATTACCGTTTATTAATTATAAAATAAATTAAATTAAGGGTTTGTACTTTGTCTAGGTGGCAGATGCAAAAGTCTAATCATAATTGCTATATTAATTAATAATCATGGTAATTGAATTATTTATTGCTATTGTCATAATAAGCTTAATATGACGACAAATCAAGCAGTCTGAAATTGTATTCTAAACAAGATTTTAAAATAAATCACGTTTAGCTAAAGTTAAACGGTCCGTGTAAGAATTAATTAGCGTGTGACATATTGATTTGGAAAAGCTTGAGTTTGAAAGGATTTGACTTAAAATGAACTAATATGTACTGGCTTGAGCTTAAATTTGAGTTGATTACTTTGTACACAAAATACAATTAATAACTTTTTAGAACCTCTATTGCACATTTCTTAATCAAGTAGAACCAAAATAATAGTTATTCACATCAATCAAAGGACAAAATAACAATACTTCTGAACCTAACAAGCCAAATTCAATTAAGCACAAGTTTTTTTAATTGTGTCATAGCTATTGTCGTTATTCTTTGTATTTTCACATTCACCAAGCGTATTTATGAGTAACTTTTTCATTTATTTTTAGTGACAAATGAGAGATGTTATAGGTTCTTGTTTATGTGAGAGGACGAGTTCCAATATATATATATATATATATACACAATAATAACATATCTAATATGGTCATCTAGTAAGTAGATCTGAAGTGGATACGATATACGTCGACTTTATCTCTACTTTTTATGAGGGTGAAGAACAAAGCTATTTCCAATAGGCTCTCACCTTGAAACAAAAGTGAAGAATCCTATGCATATATTAATCTTAAATTTATATTTTGAACTCATATATTTGATTCATTCTCATTATATTATGACCTGTTTGGCCAGAGATTTTGAAAGAACTTTTAAAATTAATATTATTTTTTTGTCAAATATTGCTTGGCTATAGAAATTATGTAATTTTCTAGAGACTAGTTTCCAAATCCCGTGATCTACTTCAAACCTATTTTTTCCCAAATTATAACCATTGTTTAGCTTTTAAAATTTAAAACTTGCACCAAACTTATATATTCTAGAAATAAAAAACCTCATCTATTACTGTAGATTTGTTTTGCTTGATTAAATATTTTTTTCTTTAAATTTGTAAATCCTTGCGAATATATGAGGTCTCTCATCTCCTACATTAAATAAAATTGTTATTTTTTCACACTAATGAATCTTCTTTACTAATTTTATTTTGACGGATTATAATAGATAGTAATTGGTTATTGGCTTCTTTAAAAATATCATGATTTAATTATTTGATAATGTATTATATAGTTCAATATAAATATTTATTAATTCATTATAAATATTAGTATTATGTTGTGTCAAATTTATCTATTTATAAGATTATGATTTGTAACAATGATAACAAATGTTATCCATAAAAAATTATGATCAAAAGCTAGCTTCGATTATGCACTAACCAGTGATCCATAATTGATTGAATTCTCACTACTTATTCGAGGGGAGAGAAATAAGAGAAACAAAAACATACAGTATGAAGAATTAAATAGGGGACATGTACGTTTTTCTCTGTAAATAGACAACAAAATATTGTACTAACATCTTTACAGAATCCTTCATAATTGAAGTACTATTACACTAGTACTTTTTGGCAAATAATACTTTGAACTTTCAACCACTGCCTATTTTTCTGCTGAGGTCCCTACCTAAAATAGAGGCCCCAACACAAACGTCAAACTCAGCATTTTCTACATTTACTACACTCAAATTATCGTTCAAGCATTTTAGATTATTATACATTTAATTTAATAATTAAGTTTAAGTTTTATACGCGATTGAATAATACACATTTAAAAATATTTTCACGCATGGTCAATACTCAATAGTAGTACTATTCCCCCCCCCCCCCGCCCCCCCTTTCTGGACACAATTATAACTTTAATCCCTTTAGAATCATTTAGTACTCCCTTACTTATTTTTTACTTATTCAATATTTTAAAAATAGATTTTCATTATATTTGTAACTTTCAACGTATCAAATAAAAATTATTTGTTTTTATTTTTATTTTATTTTAAGCATTAACTTTTTATTTTTCAAATTATTTTTTAAAAATCTAAGACTTAACATTAATTAATATGAATACTACGGAAGTAAAAGTGAAAGGGAGAAACTTCCAGTTTCATTTGGAGATTGAGGGGCTACACGTTTACATTGAGCACTCTTTTTTGTTATCATCATTAATTAGTACTTACTTATTAAAAGCAGCAAATGTTGTGTTTTGGATGTCTATTTTTTTCCTTTCTAATCATTACTACTCTTATCTTCATTTACTTTTAATTGTCATAATTTCTTTTTTGGAGTTAAATAATAATAGCTTTGACTAATATTTTATGATGTATTTTTTCATCATATAGATATGCAAAAAAATGAATTTTTTAATACTTTTCGTATAACTTTTGAATATCTAATTTTTTTATTTAAAATATCGAATTAATATAATCTAATTTAACTTTGAAAATTAGTCAAATTAACTTTCGAAAAACGTAACATGACAATTAAAAACGAACAGAGGGAAGGGAGTAGTAAATTTTATGATGACTACTAAATCAAGATGTTCTCAAAACGTAAAAAAGAAATATATCTTGAAAGTACTTGTATTTTTTTATTTTTTATTTTATATTACAAACAAGAAAAGTTATTTGCTTAAAAGAATTAATATGTATCTTTTTAAGTGAAGCAAGAAAGCATAGAACAAATTGGCACCAATCTGGTTGACTGATCTTTTTTACTTTGAAACCCATTATTGACGTGTAACTTCCAAAGCCAAGATATTATCCAGCTGTCTGTTTATTTAATTTCCTCAACCGACAAATGTTGTAATTTTCATTTTTCACTAACGTATATATATTTGTCTCTTTCAAGTAAAAGGTATCGTTTGATTTTTGTTTTACTTTAATGGAGAAACATAGTTTTAAATATTTTACACGTTTGATGGGTCAAAGTTTTTTATAAATAAAACTGTAGTTCCATACATAATATTTGACGTTTATTGCCATTCTCTTTACCATCCACCCGTCCCTGAGTCCCTTTTAATTTATGAGTTGTGCGAGGAAAAAATATATTTTCGTAAAGTTAATACTGTAGGTGGGGCGTGATACTTTTTTTTTTTTTTTTGTGAAATTAGAGAATTCAAAATATATGAGTTGGATTCACGAAATAAAATACGAATTACATCACTTATGTCGTAACGATTTAACATGTCACTAGAACGTAAAACCTACTTACTTATATAAGAGTCTCTTATAAACAAAATATAGTAGAAATATTAGATATATAAATAAGTAAATCTTGCATAACACTTTTTAGAATTGTATGAACCTAAATCTAAGACTAACAATATAAGATTTAGCAAACAATATCAGTAGCCAACTGTATTTAGGTCGAGTATCTGTTAATGAATCTTATAGGCATGCAGCTTCAGAGGGTCCTATTGTGTCCCTACGACAACTTAGCTTGGATCCAAGTTAGTACTACGAGGCTCATCAATACAAAAGACAAACAATGTGTCATTGGGTCAATGTACTGAAAGCTAGTAGGATCACACAACTCAATATGATTCTTGGCATATATATACTCCTCAAAGAAATACTAAAAAAATAATGTTGATAAAAGTACCGTAATGATCTCTCAACACCTTACACGAGTATACTTTGCTATGAGACTTCTGTTAAATCCGATTTGATTATTATTTGGCCCATATTATAAAGTATTCAATTAATTATTTGCTCATTTATTTATTGATCAGATTATTCTATTCATTCATCCAAGTTCATTTCAATTCGTGCACTTTGATATCCCTAATTACAATTTTTTTTTTAAAAAGGTGGTCTTATATGTGTTTCACACTAGAGAGCTAGAAAGTGTCGATTTCACATATCAGAGAAAAAACACAAATCATTGCCGACAGATGATTCGAGTGTCCTGAAATTTTCGTAGCTCAATTGATTAACGATTTAAGTTTTTTATCTTGTTAATGACAGTTTAATTTCTCACCTCGTAATCTGTCCCTCATTTTACCTTTGCTGCCCAAATTTATTTTTAAAAAGGAAAAAGAAAAGTGGATCCCCTTGTTGTCTAGTCAACCTATGAAGAGCCAATATATGTATTAATTAAAGTGTACTGCAATATATGCCCACCGCTCTTCTCCTGAATGATGGGTTCTTTTTATCTATTTTGACGGATGCAAATGGAAATTAAGAATGGGCGAAGGATGTCTGCACTTGTGACAATCAGTTTGGTTAAAAATCAAAATAAATAACTTACTTACGTACAACGTTAATGGGGAGGAATGTCTGCACTTGTGATAGTCAGTTTGGTAATTAAATGGAGAAAATGACTGATTTAACCTATACATATAAGTATAACTTAAATTGAAGTTATTCAGGACAAAATGAGTTGACTTTCGAGTTAATAAGACGAGAAAAACGAGACTAAGATGATTAAGATATGTGAAAGAAAATGCATAAATATCCGAGTGAAAAAGTGTGAGAGATTGCGTATATATAGTTGGTAGAAACAGAAGTAAAAACAGATCGAAGAAGTCTTTGAAAGATGAATATGATTCACTTGTAGTTTATTGGTAGCTAGGACATGACCCTAGCTAAGTTTATGTACTCGAACTACAAATATATCGAACACAATATCTCTAGATTCATAAAGATAATGGTAGAATTGCATATATACCACTTTCTTCAATTATATTAGCGATATTATACTTGATATGTTGTTGTTGTTATTTTTTTTATAAGTAAACATTTTATTATCAAAGAGAAGTTTACAGCTAAAAAAAAACCCCAGAAAGACTACTCCAACTAGATCGAACACAACTAATAACCTTCCATCTCCTAACCATCTATTGACTACTTTAGCTTGGATAGTAGTTCAATATCGTCAAGTATTTAGTTAATTTCATTTTAAGACAACCTCTGAAATATACGTCTTGAATTATTCTCTTGCATAATTACATATAACATAAAAATGAATTTAATTTATAATATCGGTGTAAATTATTAATCTATTTTAACAGATTTTCAAGAAACTTATTCTACATATTATGTGCAGTCATCTTTTATATGATCTAATGATATTTTAAAAGTTATTTTATAATGTATGTGATAAAAGTTAAAACTCAAAAGGACATTGATGAAGAAAAAAAAGAATGACAGTTGTGAAAGTTGGTGGAAACAATTTTCTACTCTTTTACTTTTACACACTTTGTCCCTCTAATTATTTCCACTAAAACATTGATCATAACAAATCTTTTCTGGTTGAACTACAATTTGTTACTACTTAACCAAACAAATACTAATAAAATAGAGTTGTTTTCCTTGTGGATTGAGTTAACTTTTTTTACTTCTAAAACAAAATTGCTCCTCAACACCCAATAAGTTAATTCTTTATTTATACAGGGTTTTTTTTAATACACTATAAGTTCATATTTATTTTTAAAAAATATATATAGCTATAGTATGTTCCTTTCCAATAAAATTTCAGTCTCAAAAATATTACGTACTAAAGTACTACATTGAACATTCTTTTATCACCTTTATTATCATTGTCACAGTCCCCAATTATCACCTTAATCATTGTTTTCCATTTTTCTTCTTATTAGTCAACATATGGTTTCTATTCCTTTATCTTTTTATGTTTCCCTTCTTTTACTTTTTCTTTCTTAAAAAAAAAAAAAATCATTAATAATTGCTTAGGGCAATTACACCAGGAGAATACGAATTTTATTCATATTTTATACATGTGTTGTGTTGAGAATTTATTAAATAGACATAGATATCGATATACTGTAAATCCAATAACCTTAAACATGTAACATCTTGAATTCGTCTCCGCCTCTCAGTGACACCGATCCTGTTTAGGCTGATAAATTATTATAAGATGTCAATTCCTTTATTTTTGTTCTGTTCTGTGAAGAAAGAATGTAGGTCCAAGAAAAAAAACTCAATAATTAGGTTCACATGCATTCAAAGTGACCCCCCAATTAATAAACTACTCCATAGACAATACTTTCTAGTTTCTACGTAATTAAATTATTTTAACAAAAATAAAATAAACCAAGGCCAGCTAGGAGAAAAAATATATTCAATTAATATTGAGATTATGTATAATTTTTTGTTGGGTGCACGTGGGAAGGAGACTCTGGTTATAGGGCCTACCATACATGTTCATGTGGTTCATTCATATATATATCTGGATGGGCCTCTTTTTTTGATTCTTTTAATATCCTTAAGCTATTCATCATTGAATATTATTTTTTTCATCAGCAAATTATTGGGGTATTTGTTTCTATACGTAAAGATAACTTGTCAGTTTCTTACGTACAGATATTAGATGACTAGATAGTACATGAATATTATTATGTAAGACATGAGAATAAAGGTAATCTATTCGTCTCAATTTAAGTGTTATTTTTTTTTTTTGAATATGGTAAATTTAAGTTTACGTGATTTAAAAAAACTACAAATATCTTTAAGTTTAAGAATCTTTATTTATTTCTTAAACCTCGTATTCAGTAAAACTAAGACACTTATATTAGAACGGAGGAAATATTTAAAAGTTGATGGAGGGACCCTTTGTTGATCAGTACATGTAATGAGAAGACTTTAATTCATGGAGTTTTATGGTGATAGTGAAAGTTGAATATGAAAGATTGATATAACTTGATCACATGCAAACTAGGCCCATTTGCTACAAGTGAAAATTGGGACTTGTAATTGGGAAAAAATACTTAAGAGAACTGAGGTATATATCTATCTTTTTTCAGTAGAAGCAAATAGTGTCTCTTTGGAAAATTTCACTTAATAAGGAGGTTTTTTCCTCTCTTATACTGTTTTCTACTCTAGCATATCTCTTATGTTGTAAGAAAGATATGATTTTTTTTCTTTTTACTCTATTTATCAGTTTGAGTTTTTGATTTATCTGATTCTATCATAGGTGTGGGACCCTTTAATTTCTTTCTCCTATTCCCAAAAATAGATGAAGTTGAGTTACCATAGAGGATGTATTATTAATGTCCATATTCTTCAAATTGCATCTTATTTGTGGCTTTCCAAGTCATTAAGCAATTAGATGGATATCCTTCACCTCCCAAAGATATGAGTTGGAAATTTTCTTGATTCTCTTGTGATTCTCACTAGTGCTTGAACCTCAAGTATTAGCACGTTGAAATTATGTTCCATGTACACTACTTTAATCCTTTTTATTTGACTAAATAGCTATAGTGTTTAAACTTGTGAAATTTATCACCCTTTTCCCTTTCTTTTTTTTTTTTTTAAAGTGGAAAGCACCTCTATGTTTTTATAATGGCGATGTCTGTACATGGAATTTAGAAAACATTAGATTTTTGTTACATGTCAAATGTACTCTTAGAAAATTTGTTGTATTAAACGCACCATGACATATTTATGGCTATTAACAGATGGTTAATTACGATAAAATAAGATACTCAAATTACGAGAAACCGAAATATAAAAATATGTTCATCCTTTTAAAAGAGTGTTATGTAAAATGAAACGAAGATAAAAAAAATGTCTTTAACTTTTATTACATAGGTGTAAGGGAAGGAAAAAATATAGGAGTAGATTACAAAGTGGGAAATCGAACTCTCTACAATAAAGTGAAAAAAGTTGAAGTAATTACCCAATAATTGAGGTACTAAAATCCGGGGGGATTTTTTAGTTTCCCACGCGGTATTCGCCACCCGCATTAGGGCCGACTACATTCAAATTTGTGCTGAAAAGACGTATATTGGGATTAAAACACTGTCTAGCAAAGATCACTCCTCACCTTGAAGGGCTTCGAACATCACACATCTAATAAAGGAGGAATGAATATTTACCGCTCCATCACAACCCCTATCGGTTATAATAAGTTTTCTTGATCACAAATTAATTATGGAGAGTGGAATTGACTTTGAAGAGTGTGAAAAGTAAAAACTATCTCCATCTGTAGGAGACAAGGATGAGACACCCATTTAGGCTATATATCTTAGCAGATAGTCGCTTTCTGCAAAGGATTCTTTATTGTTTAAATAAGAATACGTAAGTGGCTACAACGGTAAAAACTAGAAAAGTCGTAAAACTTTTTGATTGAATGCTTAATCAACAAACAAAATTACAACCTGTAAATAAAAAGATCTACAAACCACAAAACCAAAAAAAAAAAAACAAAAAGTACATATACCATCCACAAAAGGAGGATGATCAACAAACTTTCCAATATTTTTATCAAGTGTTTTTTAGACAAAGGAAGGAAATATGTGTAAGACCTATTTACAGATTAAGAGAAAAAATATAAAATTAAAACTCTATAGCACACACCTGTAGGAAATTAAGTAACCATCCATAATAAGTGAGATAATTAGCCATTGAAAATCGGCTAAGAAAATTGTCCGAAGACTGCTGGGAGCCTTTGGAAATTGTTGTTACTGTATAAATCTGCAGTCTGTAGAGAAGTCTGCGGCGTTTGATTCTGAAGCCATGAACCTTGTGTCATAAATTGTGTCTCCGATTTTGTTTCCCCATCGTACAATTCATGATGCGGAGGAATTTGATGAGTCTCAATTGTGTTATTATTAACACCTAGTGAAAACGGAGTTTGTAAATATTCAGACCATTTGATTTCTTCTCTCTCCGGTTTTCCTGAACCGTCTGCTGCTGCCGCTGCCGCTGATCCCCAAGCGAAAGCTGCAGCAGCAGCAGCAGCATCATTGTTATCGAAGAATGAACAGTTACTTTGTAATTCGATACTGTTACTAGTACCATTACTATTGTTGCTGCCATTGCTGCTGATCGTACACGCTTCCCAATTCTGAAACTTGTTGATATTAAAAGTACGCGCCAACGGTGATATTGTAGTACTGAGAATCGAATTGGACATAGTAGAAAAAGTAGCATTTTGCAAATTGCTACAATTGAACTGATGATCAGATACCAAATTGTCAGCAGCAGCAGAAGAAGAGTTTTTGGTATTGAAGAGAATATTATTTGTGTTGGGAGTATAATTGTGAAAAGAGAGATAACTAGACAAATCAGGAGACTTGCAATTGGTGGTGAAAAATTCATGAGTTGGTGGGGCAATATTATTTGCCTCATGAATAAGTGGATACCGCTCCAAAGTATTTATCATTGAAGATACGGCCGGCTTAATTGGCTTTTCTGTTGAAAATCCATTCTCATGTCCCTCAACAAAAATGAATTCATTATTTGAACTTTCTGAAACTTTGTCATTGTTCTTATTGTTACTGTTTGCCGACGCTTTCTCTTCGCTCTCTATTTCTGAAAGTGGCTTGTGAGTATTTGGATCGATTCCTCTTTGCCTTAGCTTTTTCTTAATTGAAGAGTTCCACAGATTCTTTATCTCGTTATCTGTTCTTCCAGGCAATCTAGCTGCAATTTGCGACCACCTGAAAAGTAGGCAAAAAACTAAGGTAAGTCCAAGTAAATTACTAATAATTATTGACATTTATGGAATCAATCAAATTGTACTGTTCTAGTGAAGGATAAATATATTACTTGTTCCCAAGAACTGCATGAAGTTCAATGATCAAATTCTCTTCATCCTGTGAGAATGTCCCTCTTTTCAAATCAGGCCTCAAGTAGTTGATCCACCTCAGTCTACAACTTTTTCCACACCTCTGGAGACCTGTCACCATGGAAAATAAATAAAATCACTAACAAGAAAATTATTAAAATAACAACAATTACGTCTCAAGTTAAGGTCGACTATAAAATGTTATTTTTTTCAATTTGAACATAATGCATTTTTTCCAAAGAAATTTGGTTAGTTGTAGTGATAGTGGACCTGCTAGTTTAGGGACAGAGCTCCAACAGCCATGACCAAATTTAGTAATATGCTTTATAAGTTTCTCATCTTCTTCAGGAGACCAAAGGCCTTTCCTTAACTTCTGTTTGTAGCAACAAGAATGCCTCCCCATGTGATATTTGCAATGCTGGAAAACCAAAAAAAAAAAGAAATAAAAAAGAGCAAAGTTTGTGATTTTTTTTTTTTTAGTTGAATATGCTAAGTGAAGCTTGTTGATTATATTATTTTTCTCTTGCTAAGAATCAAAGAAAGTTTAGAAAGAGAGAGAGAGAGAGAAAAAGATGTAAGGAAGGAGAGTGGAAAATGAAATGGATAGGAGGGCGGAGGAGACTTATATATAAAGAAGGTCGTATTCAGCAGAGGATTCCATTTTTGAGGTTTATTTGTTTAATTTTTTCTTTTAATAAATACTCTCACCGTCTTAAATTATGTGACATTCAGTTGATATTAATATATATAATAAAGCCTTTTGAGAGTGGAAATGAACAAATGAAATCTATTGATTTAAGTTAAAGGAAATTATTCCATATTTTGTTTATAAAAATAAGTATCTCAGCTAAAAATATATATAAACATTTCAACAAATTGCAAACGTTTATATATGATTATATAAGTATTACTAGTACTTCAATAAGGGTAAAATAATTTTTAAAAATTATATTATTTTTAATATTAGAATGTGATTTTATAAGATAAATTTAAAAAGAAAGTACGTCATATAAATTTAATTGGCACGAGTTTTCTTCTCATTCCTTATTTCTTTTCCCTTTAAAATCCCATTTTACCTATGCTACATTTGAAATTTAGAAATGGAGCTCCAATATTCTGACTTGCATTTGTCTTATCGAAGGGTTTTGAGAAATTAATGAGTTTGACAGCACTTGTGTGGGTCACCAAGACAGATATTTATTTCATGGCCACGATATGATTTTCGCAATAACTATTGCTCGAAAAGTCTTTGTACAAAATTGAATTAAAATTTGAGACGAGTTGTAATTTGGATGACTTTGTTTAAGATAAGAAATTCATTGAGTTTGATATTGTGGATTCAAATAAATATTCCTTCATTTTAAAAGTTCAAGAAAAATTTAATGAAATACTTTTTTCAAATTTATTCTTAAAAATAATTATTTTTAGAGATGATAAACATTTCAATAGAACAACATTTAATGAAAATAGACTATATTATCTTAAAACATAAATCAGAATAAAATCACCAAAAGTCTCTTTTAATTACTATTTTCTTAACAAACATGTAAAATAGAAATACGACAAATAATTTGTGACGAAGAGAGTATTGATTTTGAGTTGGTTTAATTATAAAGATTCCAAAGCATTAAAAAAGGGTTAGTACATTTGAATAAGTTTATAGGGGTTTGCAGATGAGAAATCTCAATGATTAGTAAAAGCTAGCAATTAGGATAAACTAAATTAATTAATGGTAGAAAAAACCTTCTGTAATCATACATTCCCTTGTCTTTCATTATTGACATAATATAAAATTCCCTAAACTCTTATCACATAATTTTATATGGATATTGGCCAGGTGGAATTCAAATAATGAAATTGTCTTTTCTATTTTCTTGTTTTGCAGTATTGGTCCTTGAATTATTTTTGTGAACTGATTATAATCTTTTTCTATAACGTCATTATAGTTTAATGAATAATTTAAAAATATGCAAATAGTTTATAAGTATTTATTTTTTTCTAGGAACATGTATGGTATCTTCCCCTATCATCTTATTCCACCAACTCCCCTATCATTTTTAATTTTTTTTTTGTAGACAGAATCAAATGAGATAAAGAAAACAAATAATACTCTTAACATTTCCCATGATTGATTGTGATTTTTTTTCCTTCTAAAGATTGTTTATTCGAAGATTATTTTTTTCCCATTTGTTAGAATAAAAAGAAAAAAAAAGTAATATTGTCCTCTAATCATTTGTGTGACTAAATCAAAATTATTTAAAGTAGTAAACGGTGTGTTTTTCATCTAAATATAGCCGACAATGACAATGATATAGCTGTCCTATACTAAATTTTCAGAATGCCCAAAACTTGAGTACGAACAAACTCTGTTGAATTACACATTATTTTTCTTTAGAATTTACTTGAGAAAGTTTTTAGAGTTTTCGATGAGAGAGTTGTGTGGATGATAAGCATCTCTCATTTTCAATCTTAAAGTTATAAGTTTGAATTATCAAGAGATCAGAAAGGTGAGAGCTCCTTAAAAAGGGATAAAGAAAAAGTCTTGACAGTTTTTAGAAATTAAAATTTAGTTTCAATTTCCTTGAATTTAATTTTCATTTATATGTGAAACAATTAATATACCTCAATTTTTTTGAATTGAAATGCGTCTAAATGTGTAACAAGTTAACCATGGATACTTTTGGTGTCTAAATTGTCTTTTCCTTGGGCAGCATGCTACTGATCTTACAGTGTAGACACCATATAAAAGTATTAGGGTAGTTAGACAAAGGGAATAATAACTATACTCGAATAAAATAGATTAAAATGATATAATGGATCAATATTTCAATAAAATATGTTTTTCAAATAAAAAATACATCAAGCAATCACAAATTTCTTTTCTATCATTGCATATAATTAAGGAACAGGGAACAAATTAGGGGAAAAGAAACTCTTAAAAGAAAAGGCAAAATATGAAATGAGTTGAACTACAGGGTGAAGCTACAGTGTAAATTAGGCTGACCAATAACTAATCAGAACCCAATAAATTCAATTAAAGTCAGTCATTAACTAAAAATTATGTCTCTAACTCAACAAAATAACATTTACAATTTAATCGAATTCTTATATAATAAGTGTGTTACGCTAATTGAGACTATAAAAGTAACTTTTTTGTAGATATTTTGTTTTTCTAAATTTATATTTTATATAAATTTGTTAATATTAAATTACTAAAAATTCATAAACTTTAAATATTGAATTTCGAAAAGATAATTTGTACGAGATAGTTGAGAATGAGATTGGAGATATATTAATCAATTAATATTAAAGGTTTATGTATATGGTAAAGCATGCAAAGTTGCATATACGTGGTGACCCAATATGATAGCACCCTGCACCACAAAGATACTACTAACTACAACTCTTTATCCTACATTTAATTCAATAGGCCACTTCTTGATGGGACTAGTTTTAAATTTAGACTAACCAAATGTGGCTGCCTTCTCTTCTTCCTTCTTTCAATTCACATAATACTACTTCATCCTCCATCTCAATTTACGTGACTCTTTTTAAATTTTGAGATTTAAACAAGTTTAATTTTTAACATAAAAATTTTATATATTTTTTATATATTTAAATTATAAATTATTATGATTTATAACACTTTTTAAATAGTTTACAAATATATAAATTTTATTTCAAAAAAATTAAAAATTTCATGCATAAATATTTTATCAAACTTAAATTGTTTGAATTTTAAAAAATGAAAAATGCCACATAATATGATGGAGTACTAATTATTTGGTGGTCAATAGAATACTTTCCACCAGCTGTATATTGCACACGTCCTCATAAATATAGAATTTATTTATACAATTTATTACCTTTCAAATTTTCAGTAGAATCTTTGTGTTTTTTTATTTATGACTTGTTGTTTTTATTGACTTTATTACATCAAGCAAAGTCATTCGTGAAAAGTTCCACAGTTTTAGTCGGCGCAGACATTTAAACAACTTTCATGTATATATACTGTGTAAATGTAAATATCTTTCACTCAGTTATATAGCTCTAAAAGGTAGTTTTACTTAATCCTTATTTTTCTTAAGTAAATATCGATCGGATCTAAATTAAATTAATCGAAACTTTAAATCAGAGCAAAATGATCTCTATAATTTCGAAAACTATAATGTTTAAGTTGTGGCCAGGTTTTCATATGTTGATAGGAGTAGGGTCAAATGTGGCTCTTTCTATTTAAGGGAAGCCACAACCAACAGTCTTAAAACCGCACGTCCCAACTCCCCTCTCCCCACTTTTAGGAGACTTTTTCATGACCAAAACAATGTGTATTTCCAATCATACGTATTCATGACAAAACAACCCTTTTTAGGGCATCGTCTTGTGTTAATTTCTTTGTCATTTGTATGACCAATCAACCAATACGTCCCCGTCGATCGCTCGTAATTTTTGCTCAAATATCATGATAGTAATCATATGCCAAACTCAAACCACAAAAAAGTTTTATAAGGTGAAAATCGGTCAAAACTATATAACAAAACCAATTACTGGCATTACTAACAATATTTAAGTTTTTTTCTTTTCTTTTTACAAATTATGTTGTCCCTCGCTTTTAGCAATTTAAGTTAAATTTCAACATGTGGGGTTATTAAAAACTGTCTTTTACTTGCCGTCTAACTTGAGACTTCATTTTAATATATCATGGGCTTAAGCTTTGACAAAGAGACAACCCATAAAAGACTTAGAGAAATGTCAAGTAAAAAATGTAGCATCCATAATTGGTTTCTTTAGTATAAAGCATCCCTTAATAATTTCTTAATTATAAGCATCTTTCTTTAATATCAATTAATTAAATGGATAGATATTCCATGAAAGCTACGTGTGTAGACACGTCTAATACTTCACAACCTTTCTTTAATCCTTCTTTTACTTTAAGCACGTTCTTGACTTTTGAAATAACAAAAAAAAAAGGAATTTGAAATATATCAAGACGAACAATATATAATTATATTATAACTTATAAGTATAATAAATAAGGTTTGTTTTTCTTTAATAGTTTGTCTTATGTTATAATACCACGAAATTTCCTTGACCTTAGCGATGTCCTAATTTAAAATATTCTCACGAGATTATTTTGAGCTATCTTCGTTTACTTTATCTGTTTAAAATGTATTTTGTACATCTTTTAAACAATAATGAATGAAATACATATCTTGTCATGATATCTATATTAATTGATGTATAGTGACTTAAAAAGTTATGTTTCTCTGACTATGTTTAACAGTTTAAGTAGGCAAATAAATATAAAAATTATTTGTCATAAATCTGCTGAATAAAAGTAAATGGAGGGAGTAATTTTTTTAGAAAAATAATAAAACAAAATATGTAATAAAAAAATAAAAAAGGATCCCACAAGGGAGATAGTTGTAATCTTCCATCTGAGCTTATCTCTTAATTTCTAGAGAAGAGAAGTACTGTATGAGCTGTTTCTATCATTATTTATCAAGTCAACTATTTATGGGGTACAATGCTTATTCCCTTTGTTTTTTATTGCTCGACAAAGTTTTAATACTCAATTTTGCTTTGCTGTAACTTAATAATATTACCCCCGCCCCCCACTCGCACCCCCGCCCTAGATGTTTCAAATAAAACTATAGGATTTAATTGATTAATTTAAAATATTTAAACCAAGTTGAAGTGCATGAATGGTGCATTGTCGTTTGTATTTAATTTGCGCTTGATACAAATCCACTTATTCGATCTCTCTGACAATTTTGATTAATTCTAAGTTCATTTCAAAAGAGAATATTTGTACTTCAATGCTTTAGCCGCCTTGCAGAGAATATCTTTCTTTATTTAATTCCATAAATTATTTTGACACTTAAACTTTTCCCCTCTTTTTTATTTTTATTTTATCCATATGCTGTAACCTTTTAGTTAATTCAAGGATGTGTCCATTAATTACAGCTCATTTTTGTCACTTCTTAAATTTATAGTACTATAATTTACTCAAATAGTAGAAGAAGCTACTGTGTTTTTTATTAGTGTGGAAATATTCTCTGAAAGTTCAATTAAAGTTTTGAACATTTTTCATAGTACATTTCTCCTGTTCTTATTTCAGTACTGCATTGTGAAAAGTTCCACATCACGTCAATGAAAGGAATGAGTTTTCTCTTTATATGACTCGAACAATTCTTACTTTTTAAACTAATTTTTTGAGTAAATTAAATGCAAAATTCATTTTTTTATATAATATTTGAGCAGTATATATCATTTTAATAGTTTTTTTTCAATATGACTTAGACAATACACTTCTCATGAACTAATTTTTGAGGTTGATATCAAAGCATGATCCATCTGAATTCTCATTTTCGATGTTAAACCCCTCCATATTATATTATCCACAAATTAGATATCCAGTTCTAGACATGACAAGGGCTATGAAGAGTTGGTTTGGACAATCAACACTTATTGAAGTGACTTTTTAAAATTGAGTATACCAAAAAAAGTCCATTTCTTTGAAAAAACATAATTGAGGAGGGATGGGTCACTGAATACAATGTTCATTAGCATTTCTTTTCCTACCTCTATTTTTATTACTATAATAATAATACGTAATAATTTGTGCATTAAATGTGAATAAGGCCAACGACAAGAAGTACAACAAAAGAGGTCAAAACGAAGGTCTACAAGGCAGATGGGTGTTGTGGGGATGTATCCAATGCAATCCATATAAATAAATAAATAAAATAGTACATAATAATTTTGGGTTTTAGTCCTCATATATACAAGCAGTATATATTTGTAATTCAAATTGCTTAGCTGTGGATTCGATTTTTAGGGAGGATGAACATTTACTAGGAGGTCCTTAATTAATTTGACATTAAAAGCTTGTGGTCCCTAATAACCAAAGGACATAATCACAAATAAAATTTATTTAGACAACGATTGAAGATTACATTAAAAAAAAGGAGGGGGCTTTGGCCCTCTGTGGGGCTTCTCTTTAATAGACTCTATGTCGGTCCTTCCTTATTGTTACAATTTTTTAATAACTTTTGTGGGCTTTAATTATTAACTGGTTCTCTTTATTAACATCATTCTCTTAAAGATTAAAAGTTTTTCACTTTCTTTCAACTTCAACTGACTCTTTACTGTTATAGTACATCCGATGACGATTTGATTTAACTTTAAAATAGTAAATTAATACGAATATATGTCCGTGTTTCTAATAATGTAATCTATAAAGGAAATAGGGTGAAAATGGTTTAGTCTCTCACATCGAGAATGGTTCCTTTGATTTCGTTATATAAATTTGGTCAGTTCTCCTTTTATAAATTAACTTTTGAGGTTGAGTAAGATTCATATAAAATATACCATAGCATTAGAGCCAGGCCATAGGGTGTTAAAGTCTCCCACATCGGTACGGGATGATTCTTCAATTTTTTAATATAGATTTGAGCAAGTCTCCCACATCGGTAGGGGATGATTCTTTGATCTTTTAATATTGATTTGAGCAATACTTACTTTACGAGCCAACTTAAAATTATTTTTTAGGTTAAGTTAAACTTAGATAATTTATCTAAACAAAAACGGTCTTAGTAGCTGGACGAATGATGCAACGGTACACAACAAGAGCAAGACTGGTGTAGGCAACTCAATTCCGAAAGCATCCAAGGTTTATATTGTTGGTTGAGCCGATAATATAAAAAGAAATATATCTTGACTTAACTCCACTCTAAAAATTAATTAAATCCAAAATGAAAAATTGGTCGAATCCATATACAAAGAGACCAAATGCCTTTATTAATAGGGACCTAATTAACCCAAAATGAAAAATTGGTCGAATCCATAAATAAAGAGACCAAATGCCTTTATTAATAGTGACCTAATTATTTGTATTAGGGGTATCGCATTTGCTAATCAACTTTTAGCATTTACTAAAGTTGTACGGCAAAAAATCTCATCTCTCAAAGTTACTTTACACTACAGGACCAAATATAGGTAATTCATTAATCTCAACTTTTCAAACTTCAACTCATTTTTTTTTGGTAGAAATAGAGAAATTAATTATATATAAATCTTAAAGGTGAAGCGCACAGACTTTATTGTTCATTACATAGTTTAAAATACGGGGATTCCCCGTAGTCTCGTTGGGACTAGCTACTATTACCATTCTATCAAAATAAACCCCATTCTTGTCAGCTTCCCATGCTTTGAAGGCATAATGTGGCGGGGCTTCCAAAATTTGTATACTCCCGCCGCTGGATTGCATTGTCCCGCCCATTTTAGCCAGTATGTCTGCCACCTTGTTCTACTCCCTGAATGAGTGGAGTGGTTTTGGTATTCCTAGCTGCTGCATTAGTTACCTACATTCAGATATAATGTTAGTGTACTGCGAATGGTCATGTTCCAGAAGTGTTATCGCTGTGGAAGAGTTAGTAATAAGGGATAAGGGTTTGAGGTTCCTCTCCAAGGCCAGTATGAGGTCAAAGAGGATTCCCAGGAGTTCTGCCTGGAGGGCATTAACATGAGGGCAATTTTTCCAGAATCCTATTACCCAATCACCGTGCTGGTTTCGAATAACCCCTATATTCCCTCTATACCAAGTTTGTTCCCAGATGCCCCGTCAGTGTTTAGCTTAAATTTCCCATTTCCTCACACTTCCCACCTGATTCTAGTTGTTATAGTATTATGATTGGTGATTCCCGACCCTTTTGTCATGAAGTGGTACTCCAAGGTCATGTTAATGACATGTGAAATGTCCACATAATAGTTATTTCCTTTAAAGACATTGTCATTTTTGCTAATCCAGAGATTCCAAAGGATGAAGGGAAGAATTTCGTGCCATGTAAGCCAATGGTTGAAAGGCCTACCCTTCAGGCTTCCCCAGGTGGTGTGGATATCAACAATGTCTCTCCTGGTCCAATCCATGGACTGATGTGGGACAGTGTTCCCTATGATTTCTTCCCAGCAAGTTGTCGCTTTGGGACAATTGAAGAGGATGTGGTTAATATCCTCGGTGCCTTTATTATAAAATTTACACTCATGTCTACTGATTATTCCAATATTGTGAAGATAGAAATTGGTGGGAAGTCTTTGGTACATGGTCAGACACATGAAAGTTCTCAGTTTGTTGGGGAACTTTAGCTTCCTGATCCAAGTGTAGTCCTTATCATTCATGGTATTGGTTGGCTCATTCTCTTGGGCAATAAGGTTGTAGGCACTTTTAGTGGAGAAAAGTCCATTACTAGAGCTCTTCCAACCTAGCTTGGCCTCCTTAGTCTTGGTCCCTATGAAGGTGTCCCTAATGATTTCAAGGAACTTGAGAGGAAGGTTAATAGAGAGGTTGCTGAAGTCCCATCAGCCATTCTTGAGCAGGTCATTGATCCTCAGAGATAGCTCATGTTGGAGGAGTGGGCCTTGGATTAAGCTTCTAATATTACCATGATTGGGGATCCAAAAGTCCTCAAGAAATCTAACCTTATCTCCTTTATTAACAGTCCAGCATAAGCCTTCCACGCTGGTTTGTCAGCCATGCATCACACATTTCCATGTCCTGGAGACTTGCCTTTTGGTTGCATGGTTTTGCCTTCTGTGGCAGTACTTGTAATAGAGAACTCTAGCCTACAGAGCCTGACTGTTAGTGAAGGTTCTCCAAGATAGACTTGTGTGGCTTGCTTTGTTCTTCCACTCACTCTTTTAGATGACTAGTCCTCCTTTTTTGTTTCTCCTTTGTGATTGTATTCCACCCTACAAGATGCATTTTCCTCTTCTCAGCAGTGGTCCCTCAAATGAGATCTCTTTGAATTTTATTAATCTTATTGGAGATTCCAGCAGGGACATTAATGTATTGCATCACATGGTAGGGAGTGCTGCTAAGGGTTGACTTAGCTAGAACACTCTTCTCAGTCATATTGAGGAGCTTGGTTTTCTACCCATTCAGCTTGGCATTCATGTTGTCAATGATTAATTAAGAGTCTTCATTAGTTGGCTTAGAGTGGAAAATGGGGTAACTCAGGTACTTGCCAAAACTATTGGTTATTTGCATGTTGAGCATGAAGGCATAAATATTAGAGTTTGAAGAAGAACTGTTCTCTGAGAAAAAGACTCTCGATTTAGAGGTGCTGATTTTTTTTCAAGAGTGGACAAATGAGTTGAGAATCCTCAAAATAGTGCCACAGTTTTTGAGGTTTGCTCTAGCAAACAAGGTAAGGTCATTAGCAAAGAAAAGATGGGAGATTTTTGGGCCAGACTAAGAGATAGAGATTGGATCCCATCTTCTGCTTTTAACAGCCTTCTCAATCACTCTAGAGAGTCGCTCCATGAAAATTATGAAGATATAAGGGGAGATGGGGTCTCCTTGTCTAATCCCTTTAGAGGGTTGGAAGAACACAGTACTTTGAGGATCATTTTAGAGTTAACACCTTTCATTTTGCCAAAGTGGGAGAAGAACTCCTGGACGATGATAACATTATCTGAAGCCCTTTTCCCAGCCAATAAGCTTCACTGGCTGGGACTAATGATGGAAGAGACGAGGGTTTTAAGTCTGTTGGATATGATTTTGGTGACTAGTTTGTACCCCGTATTACAAAGCCCAATATGTCGGAACTTCTTAAGCATGTTGGCATTTAGGGATAAGGGAAAAAAGTGTTTTGTTCATGTTGGGTTGCCTTGTCCTTAGTGATCCCCAGAATTTTTGAAATATGATGTGGTGGATACCCTTTGACCCAGGGGTTTAAGAGGCTTAAAAGAGTTGACAACCTTAGTGATTTCATAATCCTTAATGGAGAGATCTAGGTGATCATGGTTGCCATCCTCCCTGATGGGTCTAGAATTCTTATTAGACCAATTGTGCTCTATTTTTTAGAGCTTGGAGTAAAAAATAGATGATGTGGTCTTGGACAGTGTTGGGGGAGGAGTGCCAGTTTCCAAACTCATCTTTAAGAGCATGGATACATTTCCTTCTTCTTCTACTAATTGTGGAGGCATGGAAGAAGCTCGAATTGGAGTCGTCTTCCGCAAGCCAATTGATTATGGATTTAGCCCTCCAAAAGTTCTCAAATTTGAGCATAGTGTCATAGTCAATGAGAAAGTCTTTTTCTAAATTAATGAGAAATGGTCTGTGGGTGTAATTTAAGGAGTTTTGAATGCCCCCTATTCTAGCTTGGAGTTTTCTCATCATGTAGAAGATATTTCCAAAGGTGTACCTATTCCATTATATGGCCCTGAATGAAAGTACTTTGGACCACTTTTTTGAAGTCTGGATGCCTACACCACATGGGCTCAAGTCTAAAGGGCCTAGAGGAGGAGTTGGGCCTTTGGTTATTTAAGGAGATAAGCAAAGGACAGTGGTACAAACGAGTGTGAGAGAGGTGGGTTACACTAGACTCTGGGTATTTTTGAGGATCCAATAGTTAATGGCAAGGCACCTATCTAATCTTTCAAGAGTCAGGCTGCGTCTATTCTTATATCTCTTGTTGGACCACATATATTTACTACCATTCAACCCTAAGTCAATTATCCTACATTGGTTTAGGTTGTTACCTCTATTATTGTTATACACCTACCACCTAATTTATCCTTAGCCTGGAAAATTTGGTTAAAATCTCCCCCAATGAAGCAGTCCCCATGGTAATTCCGTGAGATTCTGAGAAGGTTTTCCCAAAAGGAGATGCGATTTCTATAGTCACTTCTAGCATAGATAGCTGAGAAAACCAGGGGTGAGGGTTAGTACTAACCTTAACCATGGTGTGAATACCCTGCGATGTCACCAATGTGTTGTCATGATTGATGCTATATGTAACATCTCGCAACTAGAAAGAACTAGATCGCCAAGTTCGCAAGTTGAGAACAAAAGAGGTAGCATCAGTCAAGGTCCTTTGGAGGAATCAATTTGTTGAAGAAGCTACTTGGAAAGCTGAATAGGACATGAAAAAGAGATATCCACATTTCTTTGAATCCAAAGAAAGTGCAGATCAAGGTACTAATTTTTTTCTTAGTGCTCTCTAATTTATGAATGAACATGTTGTTTGTTTGCATTTGCTTGTTGGGTGTTTCAGTTTGATGTTGCACCCTTAGCTTAGTAAGAGTAATCTCATTTGAGGACGAATATTCCCAAGGGAGAGATATTGTAATTTCTTGCAACTAGAAAGAACTAGAAAGAAGTTAAAAATTTGGAAATAGTCATTTTTGGAAAGTACAAGGAAATCTGAAAAATTTTAAGTTAAACTGAGGTTTTGGTCAACTTCAAACGACCATAACTCCTACCTCAAGATGAGTTAGGTGTAGTTCTATATATGGTTGGAAAGCACTTGGAATGATCTATCCAACGCCCCCAAGTTTGCACAATTCCGAGTTTGGATTGTGAGTTATTCCCTTTGGAAGTTGGGTTGTTGGATTAAGGAAATGTCCAATCCGGAATTTTAAGGGGTATCTTAATCTTTTCATTGCCCTATTATTTTAATCCATATTTAGGAGTTTAATATGGGTGAAATCAGATTTTAGCCAGTTTTAGAATTTGGGTTTTCACGCTAAGGATAAGGAGAAAGCAAAATAAGAAGCAAGAACGTTCAAGATCGTGGAAGTTTAGCTTGTAAAATTCGTTGGGGGTGATCCCTACAAGGTATGCGAGATCACATAACGTTGGGTTAGTTCACCTACACGCCAAGCATATTTAATTCAGTGATTTTCATTCTAAAAGAGTTAGAATTTGATGTTCTTGAGTTGTGTTTTTTAATTGTTTTCATTCTTGAACTTACATGTGATTGATGGATTTTCTTGAGACGTTTTAGCAATTGTTAAGAGTTCTTTCGAGTTAGATTATAGTGTACATGTGTTGGGTATCTAAATCTAAGAAATATTGAGAAAATGATTTATGATTAGAAAACGAGTTGAAAAACTTGTCAGACGCACCTGGGAAGGGCCAGGCGCGTCGCGCCTCCATAGCGCCAAGAGAATGGGGCGGCGCGACACGCCATGGACGCGCCTGAATCAGCGTTTTTCTCTCAGTTTTCGTCATTTAGTCCATTTAAGTCCTTTTAAAGTTTATTAACACTTTCCATTGATCCTAACTACTCTAAATGACTTCTAAACACCTATAAATCATCCATAAACATGAATCATAACCTTGAATCCATGAATCCAAAGTCAAGGAAAGTCACGAGCCAAGTCTAAGAAGTTCTCAGAGTCTTTTCAAGAAGTGTTCTGCAAATGCTTTTTAACTTTGTTTTAAGACTTAAGTTTTGAAGTTGAGTAAAGAGTAAGAGCAAAGTTCATTTTCTTTAAAATAATATATGGGAACTAAGTATTTTCAAGAGTAAATATTTTCACATTTAAGATGAGAGGAAACTAAGTTTGCGCAATTATCTCAAATCAGAGAAGCAGTTGTTTTAAAAACATATGAGCTAAGTACATTTTGGGAGTAGTATTGAGCACCGATATGAGGACGTGATTTCATGTTAACTCAATCCCCCATAAACCATGTAGCCATCATGGGCAGAAAAAGTATCATACTTTTTAGATGATTCTTTAGTGCTTTTTAGCATCGACTAGTGGATCCACTTAGTAGTTCAGGTCTACACCGATGGCAAGGTATAAAACGGTCCTTGACAACGTGAGGTAAAACGTTGTACCATCACTTAGGCTCATAGCGATGGTTATCGGTTAAAGAAACTCCCACCTAAATTATTGTACTTTTATATATATCAGTTCGTTGTATTTTTACATACATTTAAGAGTTATGATTGTATCCTTGTATATACACGGAGCTGACATTATGTTTTTAAACAGTTCTTCTTCATAGTGCATTTGTTTTAAACTGTTTTTTATTAAAATGAGTTCAGTTAAGTATTTATGAGTTGAGAAGAGCCAATGTAAGTGTTTCTTTTATAATCTTTTCTAAGCATATGTTATGTTTAGCTTTCCAACTCGCATACTCGTACATTCAATGTACTGATGCTAGTTGACCTATATTGTCTTATGATGCAGACGCAGGTAACCAGGATCAGCATCCAACGCCTCGTAGATCCAGCTTGAGAACTCAGAGTCTGTGGTGAGCCTCATCGCATTTCGGAGGACTCTTTTATTTACTTTCTAGTTTAGTTCATTAGGATGTTGTGGGATTGTCCCAATATCCATCTCAGTTGTTCAGAGGCTTCATAGACAGTCAGTTATTAGTCCTTTAGTCTTCTCATTTTATTAAGCTATTTGAGTAAATTTATTTAATCATTGTAATCATGCTTAGAGTCTTCCGCTGAGTTAAGTAAGCTAGGCCAAGGGTTTGCTTGGGTCAGAATTGGTCTTCAAGTGCCAGTCCCGCCAAGGGTGTAGGCTCGGGGCGTGACACTATTATCCTTCCACATGATGACAATTCCACCTGAAAAACCTTCCGCTCCAATTGAGTGTGAGAGTCAAAAACCAAGTCTTCAGAGAGCTTTTGAAGTGGTCGGTCTTTTTGGCCTCAAGTAATGCTAGCAGTGAAAATTTGTGGATGCTGACAAGGGGTTGCAATGCCTCCTGAAGCAATTACTGTTCACCCCTACTGTGTCCGAAATGATGAAGTTCAATGGAACAGTTGTCTGCGAGGGGTTTATCAGTTTGCCTTTCACTTTGTTTGTAACATCTCGCACCTAGAAACGACTATAAAGAGTTTAAAATATGAAAATATTGATTTTTGGAAAGAAGAAGGAAATTTGGAAATTTTGTTTAAGTTAAGAAAGTGAGTTTTGAACATTTATAAACGACCATAACTCCTAGCTTAGGAGGAGTTACGACCATCTCTTGATATTTTTGGAAATTCCTTGGAGAGATCTTTCCAACGCCACTGAGATTGCACGATTTTGACATCGTATGAGTGAGATATGACTTTAAAAAATTGGGCTGTTGGATCGAAGAAAGTTTCAATCCGGATTTAGGGAAGGGCAAAATAGTCTTTGCTCTAATTAATTTCCTAATTAGTTTTTAGGGATTAATAACGGTAAAAACAGAACTTAATTCAGTTTTGAAAAGTTAGAATACGCTTAGGGCTTGGAGAAGAGAGAAAAAAAGAAATAAACAGGAGAAAAAAGCAAGAATTAGCCAAGATCATTAATGATAGCGAGTGGAATTCGTCGGGGGTAATCCCTATTAAGGTATGTGAGATTTATTTCGTGTTGGGTTAGTTCACCCGCACACGAACTTGTTTCAATTTAGCGAAATTGGAGTTGCTTGGGTGTTAAGAAAGTGAAGTTCTTGAAGAACATTGTTGAATTCTTGTGGGTTGATTGTTGAATGCCTAGTATCGAATTGATTCATGTTTTCGGGTTGTTTTGCGAGTTAGATTGGTTGTATATAGAGGGTACAATTGATCCTAGGGGTTTGAAGAAAGTACCATGGAAGTTTAGAGGGTTTAGAGATGAAAAACGAAGGAGAAAAGTCGAGAACACCTGGGTACAGGGGTTGGGGCGTCGCGCCTCCTAGCGCGCTCCAAAATGTTCTCTGAGGTTTGGCCTTTGGCGCGTCGCCGCAGCCAGAGCGCTCCACCCAGATTTCTGAGGTTTGGGGCCTGGCAATCCACGCCTCTTAGAGCGCCAGGGACGCGAGTTCTCCCCATTCATTCCCCACCTTCTCGTACGTGTTCCTAAGTGATGTACCTATGTTTCCTAGTCGATTCTAACACTCTAAAATACATCTAAACATTATGAAATCATCCATAAACATGAGATTATGAACCGTGAATCCATAATCCTATTCAAGGGAAGTTAAGATCAAAGTCAAGAGAGGTAAGAGTCAAGTCAAGATGAGTTTTTGGAGTTTTCCAACAGTCTTTTCCAAATGTTTTAACTTTGTTTTAAGAGGTAAAGTTCAAGTTGAGTAAAGGGTTAACAATAAAAATTGAAGTTCATTTTTTCAAAAGTATATTGGGACTAAGTATTCCCAAAGAGATTTAAAATGTTTTCATATGATATTTTATTATATTTAACATAACTTTAATTTAGAACCACAAAATTCAAAAATCTTCTTTATTTTTCTAAACTTCATGCCAAGATAAACTAAATCACTCTTTTTGAAACGTAGGCAGTATGAATTTAGCATGTTTAATGACCAACCAACAGAGGTGAAACAAATCCATAAAATCAACCTTTCGTCGTCCACACAGTTGTAATTTAGTTTCCCTTTCCTAGGTTGTATAAACCCAAAACCTTTTGGATAAAAAGTTTATACTGATTAACCTACTCTGTAACACTATAACCTACCATTATTATTAATTCTATTTTTATTTTCAATAAATTTACCCCTATTATTATTTACAGTTGTAAAACACTTCAAATTCCTCCGTTTGAAGAATTCAATCTGTTTTCTTTATTCAAATGTGTAGTTGAAGAAAAGTAGTGTATTTTGAATTGTGGAAGATAGATTCAGGCGATGGCTTCTATGTTCCAAAAAGGAGAACTAGACAACAATTGTTAAAATATTGTGTTGACTTTATTGAGAAAAGGAACAAGTCGATTCAAAATGGTAACATTAGGAGGAAAACAATCAAGTTGGATGAAAAAAACATATGTTTTGGGGGAGGTGAGAAGCCAAAAATGGGTAAAAAGAAGGTGGATAGTGGTAAGAGGAACAAGTCGACTCAAAATAGTAATCACTCTTCTACTGGAGAGGATGATCATGATCATGTGAGTTGTGGTAGGAAAACAATAAAGTTGGAGGGAAAATATACATGTTTTGTGGGAGGTGAGCAGTCAAAATAGGTAAAAAAATGGACAATGGTAAGAGAAAGTTAAATTGTGAGTCCATCACAAAAAGGCCCCTGAATCCATCTTCTACAAGTCAAACTACACAACTTTTCTTCAACTACACATTTGAATAAAGAAAACAGATTGGATTCTTCAAACGGAGGAATTTGAAGTGTTTTACAACTGTAAATAATAATAGGGGTAAATTTATAGAAAATAAAAATAGAATTGATAATAATGGTAGGTTACAATGTTACATAGTAGGTTAATCAGTATAAACTTTTTATCCGAAAAGTTTTGGGTTTATACAACCTAGGGAAGGGAAACTAAATTACAACTGTGTGGAAGACGGAAGGTTGCTTTTATGGATTTGCTTTACCTCCGTTGGTTGGTTCATTGGACATTAAACATGCTAAATTCATACTCCCTCCGTTTTAAAAATAGTGATTTAGTTTGACTTGGCACGAAGTTTAGAAAAATAACGAAAATTTTTGAATTTTGTGGTTCTAAATTACAGTTATGTTAAATATATCAAAATATCATTTAATCTTGTGGCCTTAAATATTTCATTTGAAAAGTTAAAGTTTTGCAAAAAAAGAAAAGATATAATTCTTTTTTAAATAGACTAAAAAGTAAACTAGATAATCCAATAATATATCAAAATATTGGTTATAATTTGCCTAATGCGTGCATGTTTGGACTAAATAATGAGTCATGTCATAAAACTTCATCTTCAACTTCATAAATCTCAAATAAAGTGAAATCAAACGCCTACTGATAAAGTGTTTACATAGTTAGGTAAGTCGAGAGCTCGTTTACACCAAAAATATTATATTAAACTCACCTGTCCTTTGTAATTAACGAACAGATTAAATTAGCCCAAGTTTGAGTGGTAGGCTTATGACCCTATATTTGAAGATAGGGGAGGGCAAGAAGTAATTGCAGTAGATGTAGAATTGAAGTGTGACATGTGAATATGGGGTAGTCCACATAGCTTTCAAAGAAGCAAGATGAGAATGTCATTTTCAGCGTGTGGCTAAGAATTATTTAAAAGTGAAGAAAGTCACATATATAAGTCAAATTTTTATGTGTGTTATTACATGATTGCAGTATAGCTGTACAATGTACGAGAATAGAAAGGGAAATCCAAGACGCTTCCAAATTCCAAATCAAATTATTTTGCCCTTTCGAACATGCCTTTGCCCCATCTTTAATTTTCTGTGCTACGCGTCAATTAAACGCGACGTTTCATTCAAATCACCTTTTAACGTAACATTGTGAAAAAAAGTATCCAAACTTTTAATTTTTGGCCAGGAGAATGTTGCCAAGTTTTGATTCTGAAAATTTTAGGTACCGAATAATATGTAATACTTTCGGTCTAGATTCTTAAAACTCAGATTTCGTTTCTTCATTTTCCTCAAGTTCTTGCTTAGATTGAGAACACATGACATACGTTTATGTTAATAATTAAGATTTAATTGCCTAAAACAAAGCCCTAGTAGTGGTTTAAATAATTTATTTATTTTAAAAAAAAACAATTTTTACCTTCTACTCGTTTTACAATTTTTAATTTAGATGATAACATCTTTTACCTATATCAACAATAGAGTTCTTTTTTTAAAAAAAAAAAAAAAACTGAAAGACGATAAACGATATAAAGGAAGTGAGAATTTTTTTTTCAAATATATTTATAAGCAAGATACTATATCTCTATAATTGTGGAGTTACTAAAAAAAATGAAATAAATTTATGAAATATTAATCATCTAAATCATGGGCTAGGGCCTTCTTTTAATAATTTAATCTTATCAATTAATTTTAGGAAAAAATACTTGAATGAAAAACATCTAAAGTATATTATGTAATATAGGTATAATTTTGATTATTTTTAATATGTAATTACAGTTTTGCGAAATTTTGCTATTTGGTTTCATAGTTGTATCAATCCATAATTTGTATAATTTGGTCCTGATGATACAAATCTAGAATTTGTATAATTCGTTTCTTGATTGTATAAATCCAGAATTTGTATAGGTTACCCTAACTATTGGTATACGATTTATGATAGATTACTCTGTTTGTATATTGACAAACGAAATATACAAATGGAGTTTTTAAAAATTCCTAAATATATAAATACAAAATTTGTATACTTATCATGTTTGTATATTCGCAAGTGAAATCTATAAAGGGGCAAGCGATATGCAAACCGCAACCTCCATAACAAACAGAACTATAATTATATGGAACAAAATTATCAAAATTATAGCTATAAAACCTTATTATGTCTATTATCTTTGGAATTTCTAAAATTTAAATAAAAACTTGATGAAAACAAAGAGAACCCGAATTCATAATTTTGGAAACACCTTTAATTTTGTAACATAATTCCCTCTAACTTTTAAATGTGAGTAACTGGCCCCTTCCCTACCAACCCACTAATTATGTAATTCTTGTTTTATAATTAGATGGGCTGCGATAAGAAATAGAATTGAAATTTTTTAGCTACACTCCATGTTTCTATAAAATCAATGAGTACAAGATGTGATTTAATTTTATAATCACTCAACTATGTCTAAGCGATATGACTAGTCAAGTTTAATTTGAGAATTTCAAAAATTAAAATTATGTAATAGAATTAATTTCATGTGCGATTAATTATGATAAAACTTTGATGTGATTGAAACACACTTGCCGGTGATTAATGTACCCTATCCTTTTTCTATCTATTCTCTACCTTCCCCTCTCTCACTTGTCAACTTGTCATCATGCAATGCAAAAAGAAAGAAAAACAAGTTAGTAGTTTAATATATATGTTTAGAGATGCATTAAATTGCAGGCCTATGTAGAAAAGGCAAGAGAAAATGTCACATATAATTTTTAGGAAGATAATGGTGATAGATCCTTACAATTAAATATTTTAATAGTTAATTTTTCGATTTTTAATCTCTTGTTATATAATTCGATTGTCAACCATTAATTACACTGACAAATGATACTAGTTAATCTCTTATTATACAGTATAAAAAATATTAATTTACATAGTTGCACATGTTTAAAAAATAGAAAATTGTATGAAATAGCAAACTATTAATTCAAATTAAATGTTATAGTCATAGTTTATTTTATTTGTAATTCGCAGCAAACATCCCATTTTTTTGCCATTTGGGTAGGTATACAATTACTCATTTCTGGTATACAATTACCCATTCGGTATACAAATGTATAAAATGCGTTTGTGTTTGTATAAAGCGAGAGAAAAGTGTATATACAAATACAGATTAATACATATATTTTCGTTCTATATACTTATGATTATACAAATACAAATCTTATTATATAAATTACAAT
>NC_064282.1:9241614-9255816 GCF_019186545.1 Solanum stenotomum
GTTTCTGTTTGTATAAAGCGAGAGAAAATTGTATATACACATGCAAATACATATATATTCGTCCTATACACTTATAATTATACAATAAAATTATTCCCCTGCCCAGTTTTATGTTTGTATAATGAAATTATACAATTCTGAAGAGGAGCCAACGAATTATACAATTGCTCTTTTTGTATATATGTATAGCGAAATAGACAACTTTTAATTGTATATGTATAGCGAATTATACATATATATATTTGTTATGGAGCGCAATTATACAAACTTTGCTATAGCATACAAATATAATTTTTTTGTTTGCTATATGTGAAAGTTACTCTTAAAAAACTTATTAAAGGTACGCGTGCTTCTCCACTAAACATGAGTAGGTAGCTTATAAATAAGTAGATATAAACTTCATTAATAGTGGGAAAAAAATAGATATTGAAAAGAGTGTTAAAGAAAACAAAAGGACATTAGGCAGAAATCTGAATAACTCAATTGGTTAGTTATCGATCTAAACTTCTGTCTTATTGGTAAATGCTTAATTTCCCGGCTCCCGCCTTATAATTTTTTTTCTTTTTTCGCTTCTCCGTTTTTGTGTTTTTTTTAAAAAAAGGAGGAGGACAAGAAATGATGGTTGAAGATAAAACTAAAGTTTTGGAAAAATCAAAGAGCTTTACAAGGAAGTTACAAGTGGTGATGTGAAAGTATATTTATGAAGTGAAACTGATGAAGATTATTATAAGAAAGTTATTAAAAAGCCTATAGCAGTAGGGGGGACATAATCTTTGTGTCCTTGAATAAATGGAAGTGATGCTTTTTTGAGTTATCTCTAAAGACAACTTTACTAATTAAACAATATTTACATACAATGAAGGACAACTGATTGACAAGAAAGAACAACAATAACACATATAATGGGATTCCACTTTATGTTTAAATCTTAGTTAGTGTACTTGATTGCTTTCGATATGTTTACTTTTTAAGATAATTTTTTCCATTAAATTCATTAATTCGATTATTACTAAACAGTTGCCAATGTCTTCTTCATCCTCCCCTCTGCCCCTCTTTCTTAATCACTTTTCACGCTTTGATTGTTTTTTTTAAAATCTTTTTCATTTATTTATTTTCCCTACCTTTCAAGAAGAAGGGTTGAGAAGTAAATAGCGTTAGTTTCTCAATCCATGAAAAAATAATTTTAAAAATTTGAAAGAGAAGATTTTAAGCAAGTAATTACTTAGAAAATTATGAGTCAAATATTTATCAACAAGGGTTAGTGCATAAATATTTATCAATTGTTCATCGACTAAGGCGCTGACTAGCTCATTCTCCATAAACATATCGTAATTAAAATTTTAAGTATAGTTAATAAGAATAATTTAATAATACAAACCCTCCAAGAAAAGTTTCATTAAGGCACATCTATAATTTCAAGATTATCCCATTTTTTAAAAAGTCGTATCATTTAAAAGAAGGATCCTCTAGAAGAAAAATGATTCTTTTACTATTGTTACTATTTTTCTTGATTGTAATTAGTTATACTTAATGATGACAATGAAGATGTTCATCTAATCTCTCTTTTTGGAAGTGACTGCACTTTTTCATCTAAAAATGTAAAATATTTATTTCTCGTGACGAGGTGAATTTCTGATCATACAAGTTTTGTGGATTAAATTCTTACTTTAACGCCACTTAAATTTTTTAATAATATAAAAGAAAACATTCCATGTCGGTCATGTAGAGCATTTAAAGGAAAAGAATTTATTTACTGTAACGGGGTCCATTTTGAAGATGAGATGACGTTAATCCAGCCTATAAACAGGACATTTCACATTTTTAGGAAACATAATCACATGCTTATCTTTATAAGGTTAGTTATTTAATAATTAAAATCTTAATTATCTCATGTCATGTCATGTCATGTCAAAGTTCAAAGCATTAGAGCAACGAGGCATGATAACATAAGGTTTTCTTACCATAAATGGAAACTTAAAATCATATTAAATGATTAATTAGTGCTAATACACTAGTACTGCACTTTGATTAGTCAATTTAATAGACTTGACTATCTCGCCAAATAAATATAAACAAAAGGAGTTTTAACTAACCTTTAATTTTTGCAGTACAAGTTGAAAAGATATGATAGAAGCTAACAGGAAAAAAAAAATAGCCTTAAGAAGAAGGCAAGTTAGATTAATAATTATTATTGTTATTTGTGTTACACTTTTAATATAATAATGTGTGTAAAACACCCCTTTAATAGATTCCATTATCTAAAAAAAGCTTATTATAAGGCCTTCAATTATCTTTCATCAATTACCCAAAGCTTTGTCGTTGAAATGCCAAGGGCTGACCCCTTTCTTATCTTAAATAATTACATAGATATATGCTTTTTTCCCCCTTTGTAGTGGACAAAGATGAAGGACTTTTTTCTCACATTTACATGATTAACTTTTTAATTTTTTGGTAGTGAGTTTATTGCCCATAATGAACTATTTAAGATTCTAATTGGGATGGGGAAGACTCTCTTTGAGTTGAGTCTTGTCAATATGAAAAAATTGTGTAGAGGGATGTCGGTTTCCCATTGGATAATATTTTTCTTGATAAACACTTATTAGAGGGGTGAATTAAAGAGTTTTTATAGAAAACTGCTATAATTACCTAAGCAATATATCTAATCCATCTCTCATCAAAGTCTAATAAAATGATCACCATGTACCTCCTCATAATTTATTTCTTCTCTATGTCCCAACTACTCCATTACACTCTTGTTTTCGTTTTCTTCTTTTATCATTTATTCCCTTTCTCTTTTCTCTTTTCTCTTTTCTCTATCGGAAATATTATTATTTTGCGAATTTACATATAACTATACATTGTTTTTTTTATTTACATAAACTATTACTATTTAGATATTAAAATACACCACAAAACAGACTAAGCTAGATATTTTACGTGTGAAAGCTTAATTTATCCATAAAAATTCATCCACCCAGATGATTAGGTTGACTAGTATATAAAATTTCACTTAAACCCTCTCTTCTTCCCCTTCTTTTTTATTTCTTTGCCCTTTTCCTTCATTCTTCTTCATTTAGAAGCCTCTCACTTTTAATATTTAGATTATGATAATTTAAATAGGCAAAAGAACAAAGAATAGTGGAGCAGAAATACATCGTACGTGGACGTTGATTTGTGAAAACAACATTAATGTTTCTATGTTAGCTAGTCTTCTATTTCTTTTTCTCTTGTAATGATCACACTTTAGTTAATTATCTTACAACACACCCCTATATATATGGGTTTTATTTTATTCTTAGATGAGTCAAACACATAATAATTTTTTTTTTTAATAATGAGTATGGTGAAAATTGAACATAAAACCTCTATATATGTGCATAGAGTCGTTAAAACGGGCTTAGCCCATGGGGCCGGTCCAATCCAACCCGTTATTGGGGTAGGGTTGCGATATGATTTTTCAAGCCCATTTAAAACTAGAGTTTATAAGTCTGGTCCATATAAGCCCTTAACCCTTGAGGCTTGATCGGGGCCGGGCCGAGGTCGGCCCATGAGCCAAAACTTTTTATTTAATGGTAACTTACAATAATCTCACTAGTATATAATCTAATTACTTAAATACACATTATGTTGTAGTATTATAAATCTTACCAGATACATGTATCTTAGAATATATGGACTCAAAATTAGGTTGATTTGTTCTAGTACACTCTATCCAAGTAGATTCCCCTGTATTTAGGATACATAGACAAATCTCGCGCTCTCACCTCTCTCCCATCTTGCTTGTCACTCTCTTCTCTCGCTCACATATCTGGTATGCGAGATACATGTTAATTATACTAGATTTTTTGCTAGTGTTATTGAAACAACACTATTGTTTGTCATATTTGATTTGAAAATCTTCTCATTTTCTTGATGTTATAGAATTATAAGTTTGAAATGAAAAAATAAGGGTTACCCCGCCCCAGCCCTCGGCCCTTCTAGGGCTGGGTTGAGCATTTTCAGGCCCTACCAAATGAAGGGCCAGCCTGTCCTAGCCCTTCAAATTCATTGGCCTGCGAGGCTTGGGCCGGATGGGACTGAGCTGGTCCTTTTTGACAGCTCTATATGTGCTAAAACATTTTATTTATATATATATAATTTATGTATTTTTTTAAAATTGATTTAATTTAAAATTCTGGATTAGACTACTCAAACTTTTATATTAATAAAGAAAGTTTTTATAACAACATCTAAGATAATATATCACAAACACATAACTAACAGTTTATTAATTCAAAGTAATCTTTACAATAATAATATTACTATTTAAAGTTAAATGTTTTATGTTTTTTTTAAGAACACTATATTAAAAATAACATTATTAATTCAAAATAATCTTTACAATAATAATATTACTATTTAAAGTTAAATGTATTATGTTGTTTTTTTAAGAACACTATATTAAAAATAACATGTATGGAATCCCAAAAATTAAATAGGAGTCATATTAAGGTGATAACAAGATTAGTTATACTAAATAGGCTACATATAAAAATATAAAATATCAAATAGGAGTCATATAAGGTGATAACAAGATTGGTTATACTAAATAGGCTACATATCAAAGATACAACCTTGTATCTTATTGCAACGGCGATATTGAATTAAATGAATATTTATTTTTTTAATTCGTCTAGACCAACTAGACGAACTAGCACTTGGCAAAAGGATTTGAAATGGGTCTACATAAATGCACGAGAAATTGAAGTAATCGCTATTTTTCGAATGAGTATGGCAGGTGTGTCACTACTTCTGAATTAAAATTGTGCAAAGAAATTTTCCAAAAGTAGCCTAAACTTACAAAAATACTAGAAGGTTAGATTAATATCCCTGGAGCTAGTATATTTCTGTAGAAATGTATTTCTGGAAGCTAGTATGTTTCTATAGAAATGTATTTCTGGGAGAAGTTGGTGTTAGTTGTGTTCACCGATTTGGTTGTCATACCAATATAAACTTATAATGAATTTTAATATTTTTATAATAAAATAAGTTTAATATGAAACCCTAGTTGAGTTTTCAAATTTTATATTTATATATGAAACCAAATAAATATATATCATGTTGTGTCATGAACCCATTATAAAATAGATTAGCTGGACTAGTCAGTATCAAATTATTTTTTTCGATAAAACTCTATTTTTTTCTAATTTCGTTTTAAAATACGAAAAAAATTGACAACATAAGAGAAGAAAAAAAAAACACAAAAATCAAATTAAAAAGAGATCACACCAAAATTTATACAATTTTTATTTTATTTTTACTTCTTCCTCGTTTATTTTCTTTTCTAATTATTGTAATTTATAATTGTTACAGTAATATGAAATTAAGTACATATTTTATCATAGTTTGATCATCTTTTTCTAAAAATAATTAACAACAGATTTCATTATTTCGCTATAAAAATAGCTAGTTTCAATTTTTATATTGTTTTTTCTTATTTAAATGAGTTTTTAAATTTTTTAATTGAGAACTCACAAATTTTAAATTTCCAATTCAATATCCGTCTCTTCAAAAAAAAAAAAAACCTTTTAACGATAGTTTATTGAAGAAACATTTTTGCTTTTAAATGCGAGAATTGTTGACTTTTTCATGATCCTCCGCATTAATATTTATGTTATTCTTAATTTACTCTCGAAGATGTTTATATTGGGGAAAATACTGGTGTTCAAAGGTGTACACGTAACAGTCCAAGCAAATCCGAAGATAATATTGAAAAGTATTGTATTAAAATTTAGAATAGCTACTACTCGTTGGGTGTTAGGGATGACCAGAGTTAGTAAAACTCATTTAAATGATTTGTACATTAATGCTGGACATTAAACTCAAGGTATTTAACTTAAGCATGACTTAAAAAAAATTCTATGCACTCAATAAATGCATAAATTGGTCTATGTTTAATTGCATTATTGGTATAATATTCACAGTATTTAGTCGCTATTATGTTTTAAAAAGAATGAGATATTTAATCTTTTTTTTTCTCTCTCTTTTTTGTTTTATGTACACACTTGGGGAGTGGGAGTTGGAGTTCAACTTTGGCCCAAAAATCACAATTGGGCTATCAGCCGTTAGGTTATAGCTTTAGAGGTCAAGCATTAGGAATTGGGCTCCATTTTTTAGTTTCTTCATTTACAATAATACTGTTAAATCTAACTCGCTGAGCTTGGATTGATCTTCTCTAATGGTGAACACATGATGCCATTGATGATCAACCCGGAAGGAAAGAAGAGAAACTGTTTTTGTATTTCATGAACTGAACTAACTGAATTACAATGAAATAGTACAAGCTATCTAGTTATACAAATAAAGAGAAAGTTCTAGAATAACTAATTACTGCTACAGCTGGCACTAACAACAAACTATCTAACTAACTCTAATGCATAACTGAAAGGTGAATAACTAATCTATAAGCTGCTGAAGTTCTCAATACCCCCCTTCAAGTTGAAGGTGAGGCAATCACTGCCAACTTGGATAAAATATTCGAGTGCTTAACTCCAGTGAGTGCTTTAGTGAGGATATCAGCTAATTGTTGAGTGGTACCAACATGATGTAGAGTGATAAGTCCTTCTTGAAGTTTAGTCCGGACAAAGTGACAATCGATCTCGATGTGTTTGGTGCGTTCATGGAAAACAGGATTTCTTGCAATGTGTAAGGCAGATTGGCTATCACAAAACACAGGAAACGGATCAGTGCTAGGAACAGTCGGTTCAATAAACAACCTTTGCAACCATACCAACTCACCAACTACCTTTCTAAGCAACCTGTACTCTGCCTCAGCTGAAGACAACGAAATGGTCTCCTGTTTCTTGGATTTCCAGCTCACAGGGCTGTCACCAAGTAGAACCACATATCCAGTAACAGATTTCCTAGAATCAGGGCAGGATGCCCAGTCTGAATCACAGAATGCTCTCACTGTGTAATCATCTGTATTGGACATGAAAATACCCAAGGTGGGATCTTGCTTCAGATATCTCAACATGTGAAAGACTGCCTACAAGTGAGGCTCTCTAGGTGCATGCATGATTGGCTTAAGTGTTGTACCCCATATGCAATGTCCAGTCTAGTGTTTGTGAGGAAGTTTAGCTTTCCTATGAGCTTTCTGTAATAGGCAGGATCTGAAAGCAGGGAGCCTTCGTCAACTCTTAGCTTGATTAATGGATCAAGAGGTGATGAGAAAGGTGTGAAGTGACTGCAATTGTATTCTTTAAGCAGATTCAGGGCAAACTTTCTTTGAGAGATAAGAATGTCATCCTTCTTATACAAGACCTCTAAGCCAAGAAAATAGTGCAACCTCCCCAAGTCTTTTATCTTAAAAGTCTCATGCAAGAAGATCTTCAGATTATTTATCTCAATGAGATCAGTACCGGTGAGCAGCACATCATCGACATAGACAGCTACAAAGACAATAGAAGAGTCTGATTTTTTGTGGAACAATAAGTAATCATTCATGGAGTGAATGTAACCTCTAGAGTTGAGAGCATCAGTTAACTTTGCATACCATTGTCTACTGGCATGTTTAAGGCCATACAAGGATTTATTCAGTTTGCAGACAAGTTTAGTGGTGCTAGTATCCAACCCTTGTGGTATATCCATGTAAACTTCCTCTGGTAGGTCCCCATGAAGGAAGACATTATTGACATCCAGCTGGAAAATGTCCCAATGCTTCTTAGCTGCAGTGGCAAGTAAGGTTCTGACTGTTGTCATCTTTACGACTGGGAAAAATATTTCAGTGTAGTCAATTCCAGCATGTTAGGTATAGCCCTTCACAACCAACCTGGCCTTCAGCCTTTCTATAGTACCATCTGCCCTATGTTTTATCTTGTACACCCACTTACATCCAATTGGTTTCTTTCCAGGTGGTAGAAGAACTAGGTCCCATGTGTGATTCTCATGTAATGCACTAAACTCTTGTGTCATGGCTGTCTGCCATGTAGGATTCATAGCTGCTTCTTCATAAGATGATGGTTCACGTTCATGAGAAATATTCATTACAAAAGACTGACTAGAAAATGTCAAATCCTCAGGGGCAATGTGACTGTTGTGTGCAAAAGAAGTACAAACGGAGAGTGAAGTGGGTTTGGGAGCAAGATGAATATAATCATTTAGGTAAGATGGTGTCTTATGAACTCTGGTGGACTTCCTAGGAACAGGGCCAACTTCAGGAGAAATAGAAGAAGGATGTGTTAGACTAGTAGATTCAACAGAACTAGATGTTACTGGTGATGATGGTTGGTGAACCCTTTGATCACATTGTTCAAGATTAGTATGAGAAGATGCAGGATCACACTGTGCATGATTAGGATGAGGTGAAACAGGATCAGGATATAATGAAGAAAAGGAAGGAACATCAGAATGGAAAAATGGAGATGCAGGAAAAGCAGAAGTATCTTTTGTCAGAGAATAAGAAGATATTGTCTCATGAAACACCACATCCCTGGACACATGAATCTTTCTAGTAGCTAGACTTAGTATTTTGTACCCTTTTGTGTTAGGAGGATATGCTATGAAGACATGAGGACTAGTCTTTGGGTCAAATTTGGTTCTTTGTGTTTTAGGTATGGTAGGATAACATAGGCAACCAAAGCTTCTCATGTGGGAATATGATGGTTTTAGCTAGTGTAATACTTCAGCAGGACATTTATTGTTCAAGGTATGTGAGGGTAGTCTATTGATGATGTAGGTGGCTGTTAGAATGCATTCACCCCAACACTTGATTGGCAATTTGGATTGGAAAATGAGTGCTCTGGCTGTTTCAAGGAGATATTTGTGTTTTCTTTCTACTACACCATTTTGTTGTGGTGTGTGTGGGCAAGTTTTCTGATATATGATACTTTTGGATTGAAAAAAAGAAGTGGCTTCAGTGTTTGAGAATTCTAATCCATTGTCTGATCTGAGTGTTTTTACGGAGGTCTGAAACTGGTTTTCAACCATAGAGATAAAGGATTTGACTACATATAAGGCATTACTTTTACTGCTCAAGAGATGAGTCCATGTGGCCCTATTGTAATCATCTACTAAGGTGATGAAGTAATTAAAGTTATTGTAGGTCTTGGTGTGGTAGGGTCCCTATAGATCAATGTGTAACAAATCAAAGCATTTGGCAGACTGGGTGGTTTTGGTGGGAAAAGGCAACCTGGATTGCCTAGCTATGGGACAGATTGGACAAAAAAAAGGTTGTTTGGTTGAGAACCTCACTGGTATCGAAGTTAACCCTCTCATCTTTACAAAAGGGACATGACCAAGTCTATAATGCCATAACAAGTCTGCAGCATTTGCATGAGATATAAGGGAAGTGTGAGTGAAACAGAAAGCACTATGTTTATTAGCAACAATTGTATTTCTTACAATAGGATGAGTAAAGCAAGAATCTCTAGCTTTAGTAGTAACAACAGAATTTTCTATATCAGAACTAGGGGAACAAGAATGGGAACTACATGGATTGAGTACATGAGATGAAAGACAAGGAAAAGTATGGTGGTTCTGTTGAGGAATGGAGTTGTTCTTTTGTAGGCACTGTGAGCAGAGAAAGTATAGTCCATCATGTATCCTACCAATCTCCAGAGGCCTCTTCAGTGAAGGGCCCTGCAGTAGACAGAGTGAGTTAGGGAAGGTAGTGACACAGTGAAGATGTTTGTTCAAAGAACTGATGGAAACTAGATTGTACTTGAATGTAGGTATTAAAAGAACATTAGACAATGTGATCTCAGGGGTTAGACTTACTTCTCCAACTTGTGTTACCTTAACTCTATAACCATTAGGTAATCTAACAAACATTAAATATGGAATGGTAATGATTTTGGTTAAATTGGTTTTATCAAAGGTTATGTGATGAGTAGCCCCTGAGTCTAGGATCCAGGAATCAGTTTTCGCTTTGAAATATCCACATGAAAGTTTATCAAAATCAACAGAAGAGTTGGAAGCAATTATACCTGCAAAGTTGACAGATCCATTGTTGGACTGTGGCTCAGTAAATGCAGATCCATCCCCCATGTTTCCTCCTTGAAATTGCTGCAGCATGCTGACCAAATGGTGATATTGTTCCTGAGACAGAGCACCTGCAGGACCACTCTAAGTGCTAGATTCACCCTTCTCTAGCAGATCTCCATGAACATTTGNAATTATTGAATTCTTTGCTTAGCCGAATCTTTTCGTACGTACCATGGCTTGCTCGTAGTTATGTATTACGACAATAAAATTAGACATTTAATCCTCAACCCTATCACCGGAGTACAAGTTAGCTTTCACATCCCGTATACTACTATTGTTGCACTTTTTTTTCATCCAGTCGCGAATGAATATTACGCGATTGGGGCAAGATTTCGGGAAGCAATGAAACAAGAATTCATATTGCTTAAGGTTAGCTCGATTTTGTCGAATGAAGTGGATTTTGAAAGGGGCTGGAAAAAGCTTAATTATAGATTGCCTACGGTTTGCCCTTCTCCTATTGTGAAAACAGATGCTATTTATTGGATGGTTGATGAAAAGCATCCAGCAAATGATGGTTCTTAGAAAAGGAAGGCGTGGTGTCATTCTGCGCAATAACTTGTCATGTTGAAGACATAGTAAAGATGCAATTCTGGTATCTGGAAGATCAATACAATTGGAGTCAAAGTAGTGAGACAATCATTCTTGATGATATGGGTGTTAGGCGATTTCCCTTTACTGATAGTATGCATTTTAATGTAAAAGTGGTTGGCACAGTAAATGGGGAATTGATAATTAGTTGGCTTACCATCTCCGGCTAAGAACTGTACGAAAGCTGGAGTTTGATAACATGACAGGCTCCCATGTGCTCATTCATAACAAAACCAACTTTTCTAATTTCAAAGGTATACGAAACTAAAATTGTTTAGGATGTGTCTGAATACAAGAGTTCGGCTGCAGATTATTTTCATTTCATCTCTCGAGATTAATTATTTAGCTTGGTATGTTATTTCTCACCAACTTACTGAGTTAGTTCTATTTATCATTTCATATATAGCAGTTGTTGTTTACTTCACGAGTTTAGGAAAACAGAGTCCCCTTACTCACTATAATTTTTGAATTGCCTCTTCTTTACTCAGATTCTAGTGGAAAAGACAGAAATATTAGCTCAATCTTATCAAGTTGATTTCAATGATATGTTTTATGTCAAATATATAAGTTGTAGAAAAGAGAAACATGTATCTATTTACAATGAGAAGTACAAACAGAAGATAAGTTGAGATTTTAGATATAGACAAGATCATGAGTACTAAATGAAACAGTTTCATTCTTTGTTGTCTTATATTCCAAAACTGAGCTTTGTAAACCTCTTCCGGAGGACAAATATGGATGGATATTCTGAGCACCATTTAGAGGAAATGCTTGTCATGTCATGTGTTTGCACATGAGGCTCACATTTCTCAACACTTAATTATGATCAATTAATACATATTTTCACCTTATTTAACCCTTTCACTTTTTCTTTTTTCTTTTATTTAATATAATATAATGCAATATGAGTCAGAGTTGCACTTTTATAGACGGCCAAATAAATCAAAGTTGCTTATCACGGGTTCCTCAGTACCGCTAATAAGTTAATAAAAATGAAAATGATTACTGAATAAATAATGCCCATAAAATCAGAAAGTTACAGAACATTCCGAATGGGCAATGGTTTTTAGAAAACGTTGTACAGTGATACCGCTCTGAATTTTGTATGTTAGTGTTATTAATCAGTGGTGGGGCTGCATAAAGTAGTCCTAGCAATAAAGGAACCAATCGCTTTGCTTAATAGCTAGCCCCCAAGTCCCAACCACCCCACTCTCATCCCATTGTTCTCTAGATCTAATCTATAAAGATTTTTTTGAATTCCCAACTTTTTTTTTAATCAATGGTTCACAGAGAAACAATGCTCCCTTATCTGTTATTGCTGCTTTTAGCACACGCTGGTTGGGTAACCACAGCAGATCTAGAAAATTATTCACTAGTTAAAAACATATTCATTTTAGCAGGTCAGAGCAACATTTCCGGCCGAGGCGGAGTGATTAATCACTCACTCCGTCCCGGTTTTGTTAATGAGTCGTGGGATGGTGTCATCCCACGTGAATGCGAGTCCAACCCATCAATCCTCCGACTAAGTGGAGGACTTAAATGGGTTGAGGCTCATGAACCCCTTCATAAGGACATAGATGTGAACAACACTTGTGGGATTGGTCCAGGAATGCCATTTGCCAATACAGTTTTGAAGAAAGATCCAAGTATTGGAGTAATTTGGTTGGTTCCTTGTGCTGTTGGAGGAACGAGTATTACTGAATGGGCTCCAGGCGGCTTCCTTTACAAGAATATGATAAAGAGGACAAAGGCGGCCACTCGAGGCGGCGGAAAGATCAGGGCATTGTTGTGGTTCCAAGGTGAGAGTGATGCAAAGACACTTGAGGATGCCAAAATGTATAAGGTCAGATTGGAGAGATTCTTCAAGCATGTGCGCCACGATCTGGAACTGCCTAATCTAACTGTTATTCAGGTATATCTTCTTTGAGAAAATTATTGGATATGCAAATACTATGAGTTTTACTAATTTCATCCATCTTTATTCCTAGCTTTGGTTTGCTCTGTTTTCCTTTAACAATCTTTTTGGAATTTGAAGTTGACAAGTCTTTTTTTTTGGTTTTAAAATTATAAAAATTGATAACTGTTTTTGGTGATAAATGTTGGTATTAAAATAAACTTTAAGATTGTGAGTTCGAATCTAAAATAAAATATGAGAATTACATAACTTCCCATTAACCCTTTTTTTCCTGATAACTACCTAGTCCAATTTCTCCTTTACCTTGTTAGGGTCACGATATCATATGTTATGATTTTGAATGACTTGTTATATGATAGATAAACAAGATTAAATTTATCTAAACATTCTTTTAAGGAAAATATTTGAATAAAAGAAAAATTCAAAAAAAAAATGTCGGTGCAGTGACTCATGAACGTGTGATCGTAATAATAAGACATATTTTGGGAAAATGAAAAAATTTTGGTAGAAGAGATAAGGTGGGTCCTAAAATGGTAGTGGGGATATTTTTTTTTTTTGGTGCAGGTGGGAATTGCAACAGCACTAGGGCCATACATGGAGTTGGTGAGGGAAGCTCAGCGAGAGATAAATATTGGGAATTTGAAATATGTGGATGCCAAAGGGTTGCAGATCGGGCCAGATTATACGCACCTTACTACTGCTGCACAAATTCAGCTTGGACAGATGCTCGCTGATGCCTTCCTCCGCCCCAATTAGATGTTGTTGACCTGCTTGGTTCACCTAAAAATAGCGTAATTTCAGATTTCGATTGAAAAATTGCAACTATTTCAGAAGAAATCAGAGGGATAGAAGAATGTTGTTACTCTTACTTCACATTTTCTCCCCAAATGTAACATTATTAAAAAGGAGTGAACAGCCTACAAATTTCACGCAGTGAGCCTATGCTTATTGTTTTCGTTCCTTCTCGAAACGAATATAATATATAATTGGTTTGCCTCATGTTATTTTATTTTCTATGTTTGTATGGTTTTTTTTCCTTTTACACACACATGTGGCAGTAGCATGCAAGTCAATTTTTCCCAAGTTTGTCTATTGGTGAATCTTTTGAAAAAATCGTCACATAATTTAGTGACTTTAGTAAGATAAAATTATTGCAATTTACTAATTATTGTTGATATTATGGTTAAAGTTTAATGGCCACACATGAAATTAATTCGATTGATATATTTCATCATAATTATTGCTTATAAGAAAATGAAAAGAGACGTCTTCCTTCCTAAATAGCAACTGAATTTGTTTAATTATATTAATCAAATTTGTGGGGATTAAATAAATTCTATTCTCATGGACAACTTTTTAAATTCCCTCTTTCTTTGCTACCAACAATTAGCTTTTGACTTAATTAGAGTAGCTGATTTGGTGAAACAAAGGATATGATCATATAAAGTCCGATATTACTAGAAAGGATAGTCGTAAACCTCTTATTGCAAAATTGTTTATATGTGAAAACCAATAAATATATATTCCACATATTTTGCTCTATGAACCCGGTGTATCACAAGTATAGCGTTCTCATACATTTTTATGTATATCACTGGTATATTTTATATAACTCCTTTCAGCTCCAAATTATTTTCAAATCACTTTAGCCATTTTTATTATCACTATATAATCCC
>NC_064282.1:9255825-9404220 GCF_019186545.1 Solanum stenotomum
TTTTAATTAGATTATATTTAAGAAATATCTTAGAATAAAATTTGTTTGATGCCTAACACTTTCTCATAAACATAGAGCCCGTTTGGATTGGCTTAAAAAAAATAGTTTTTAAGTCAAAAATAAAAAATCAAACTGAAATGACTTTTAAGTCAAAAAAATAAAAAGTAGGGGGAGACCTATTTTGGTTTTTGACTTATTTTAAGTCATTTTTAACCTTGTCAAACACTCCCCGACTTTTTTTAAGTCATTTTTGACTTATTTTAAATTATTTTTTATAATTGCCAACACTTTCAAAAATCAAAAACTGACTTAAAAGTAGGTTTAACCAACTTTTAAATCAACCTAAACACCCTCATAGTTTACACTTACAAATGATTTTCCTAAACTAAGGTGGTAAACTATTTTGACATGTTTGATTTTCCTAAAAATAAGGTGGTAAATTATTTTGACCTGTTGAATTGCCTATGTGATCGCTAACAAAGTTGATGTTGATTGTATATGTTATTAGCATGTATCCGTAGAGAGACTAGAGTGTATGAGGTAAGAGCTACAATTATGTAAAGTGCATTTTTTATAGATAACTACAAAGTAGTAAAGTCCTACACCAATTCTATTTTACACCTAATGTCCTATAATTTGTCCATTATATGCCATTTTCTTATATAATACTAGTACGCAAGAAATAAGATCTGACAGTTTGATGATACATAATGTTTTCATCTTGCTTGTTTTGTTTACCAGAAAATGACTGTCTATTTCTTCCTGATGATCTATTGATAAATATTCTGTGCAGACTCTCGGCAGAAGACTTACTCCGTTGCCAACTAGTGTGCACACAATGGAATTGTTTAATCTCGACACCACAATTCAACGACATGTATTTAAATAGCGGTGCTGCAGTCCCTACCATTATTGTCGATCAATTCGATAAAACAGAGTGGGACATGAAACGAGAATTCATATTACTTAGGATTAGCATGAGCTGGATTTTGAAAGGGGCTGGAAAAAGCTTAATTTTATAGTATTTCCTATGGCAATTTGCCATGCTCCTATTGTGAAAACAGATGCTATTTATTGGATGACTGAGGAACTGCATCCCGCTTATGATAGTGTTGCGGAGTGTATGTGATAGTATTTGACATAAAAAAAAAGGAAGAATTTGGTGTGGTATCACATCCGGGAGAGAGATATTGTTGCCAGATTTTAGAAAAGGAAAACGTCCTGTCATTCTGCGTGACTACTTTTCACGCTGAAGAAATAGTAAAGTTGCAATTGTGGGATCTGGAAGATCAATACACTTGGAGTGAGACAATCATTCTTGATATTAAGCGATTTCCCTTTAATAGTTTTTTTTAATTTAGCTGTAAAAGTGGTTGGCACACTAAATGGGGAATTGATAATTAGTTGGTTGTGGAGAGGAGTCTTCGCTTAGCATCACCCATGTTCTCATTCATAACAAAACCACCTTTACTTTCAAAGGTATAGTTTAGAGTCTGCTGCAGATTTAGTTTGTTTTCATTTCATCTCTCTACGTTATTTCTCACCAAGTTACTGAATTCATTCTATTTATCATTTTACAATTCTTTTGAGATGTTAATTATTGCATCAAAAATTAACATATATTTCTCACAAGTATGTGAATTAAATTTAAGTAAAATAGTTGTAAACTAGTACGGAATAGAATTACCAACGCGCGGGGCTGTTGTTCCAGAATATCACTTGCTGTTTAAATATAATTAATCTACTCTACTCAAATTTGATTGATATAATTAAACAAATTCGACTGCTACTTAGGAGGGAAGATATCTCTTTATTTCTTGTAATAATTAGCCAAATCACATAGTATAAGAAAGAAATTACTTCTTATCCCTACTTAATTTGTCCTTATTTCTTCTTATAAGCAATATTTTTGTGATGAAAATCATCAAATTAATTTCACATAGTCATTAGTAAATCGAAAGAGTGATTAAGGCGACTCAAGGACGACTTTTCACATCTCTAGTTGGAGTGCTTATCCACTACCAACATATACTTCCTGTTACCACAAACGTAATAAGAATTCTAGATACAACTTTATTCTACTTGAATTCTAGATAATTTTCATGAAATGTTTTCTTTAATAAACAGAGAAATATATAAGAATGACCTTAATGATTTGAAAGATGTATATACAAAATTGATATAGAATTTTTATAATTACAATTATATGATGAGCAGAGACAAATTTAAAATTTGAAGACAATGCAATGAGGCACCACCAAAAATTGATGCATAATGATATAATTGGATGAAATTCGCTTTGCATATTAGTGATATGAGCAATACTTTGCATACATTAGGACTTAGGTTATCTATTTGAAATCTTATCCTCATCACCTTTCATGATTCATTTTAATTATCTGCTAAAAAGGAAAATAATGTAGCCAGCCAGACTCAAAACTCGGGTTTCGTTGTCAGGCTCAAGCTTCTAAGGGTCACATCACAATGACCAAATGACCGTGCAATAGATATTACAAAAAAGTTTAAAAGAACAAAATATCTGATATATTTCTCAATTTTGTCATTTAGAATTGATATATTATAAGGTGACTAGGTGACACATATATATTTTTATTATTACACAAATCACTCACGTAGAGAAAAATATTTTAAATTGATTTTTCAACTTTTTATTAAAAATAATAATTCATGTAGGGTGTATTTGGATCTTTCCAACACACATATTTTTTTGGCTATTTTTATTTGACTATTAATTTGAATTTATTATTTTTCATTAATTTTCTCGTAAAATTTATTTATTATATATGCCCCAAAGATTTTTACAAATATAAAAACTAAATTACCATGAATTGACTTAAACCAAGCACTTTTCCCAAACTTAATTATGATACACATGAACCTTCCACGTGGGTCTAATGATGACTCCTTAGAACACATTTGAAAAAAAAAAAAGGCAAGAACAAATATGGTAAAGCAAAATTGATTCTTTGAATTCAAGAAAACTAAAAGGAGAAGGAAAGATCTGAAATTCCATAGGTTCAGCTGTAAGAAAAGATTTCTAGCGATTATCGCAGCTCTGAGCTCAGAAGCCATGGGAGCCTCCTTGCTTAGCTTCAAAAACCAGAGCTGGGTAACGCCAAAACAGCAAAAAAAAGGTTTTGAAGAGTCTGTCAGACAGCCATTAGACCATCTCAGGCACTTTTATTGGAGCTGAGAACGATCATCTACTGCGCCATGACCACAACAGCCATGGGTGCTGTTAATCACGCTCTAGTCTAACGGCTATGATTCATCCACCAGACTTGGTTTCCTATCTCCTTAGAAATCAAGGATACAGTTGTACGAGCCTATAGAACAGATCCTGTTCAAGTAAGGTCGTGCCCATACTTCTCACCTCACTTGATTAAGTAGTATTCTCACCCTCAGTGTGTCGCCGATGTGGGACGAATAGAAATTTTTCTACTATTTTGAATTTAAGTTAACCGTTGATGTTATAAATTTCTACATCCTATTGAAGATTTGAGAAATTCCCAATGATGGGAAAGAGGAGAAATTTGGTGTTAAATGGGTTGTCTGAATTGTAAATGAAATGCTGGAAAGAATTCTCTATATATTTGTTTGTGTGAAATTGGAAGAGTTAGCTTTGAATGTTGTTCTTCATGCTTTATTAGTTTGCATATTTTTTTTTATTGATGTTCTTTCAGCTAAATGATGAGATGAAGAAAATGGTTGAACAGCTAAAAGAAAAGAAGAAAGAGAGACAGGATTAAGCTCTCCTTGAAAGCAAGGTACTTGTCTAGCTACTGTTACCATTCATAGTAGAATCTTTCACATTTATATAGTGTTTTCCAGAGACAAAGAAAAATCCTGTAACCGTGCATGTATATTCTTGTCATTCAATTCAAGGCGATGTGCGAATAACTTTCACTATAAGTGTGGTATCTTGCTTATTGAGTGGTGGTGGAAGAAGAAATGGAAGGGTAAGAGAATGTTTTGGGGTAGGGGTAAACTAGGGTTATAACCATCACTATAAACATGGTAACCTGCTTATCGAGTGTCAGGATGTATGTTTGCGTAAACTGTAAGAATGTGCAATGAGAGTTAATTGTGATTTTGATCAAAGGCACAAGAATAAATTATTTCAATTGTTTCTCCAGATAGCTGTTGTTTTTGAACTTGATTTTGATGCTTCTTGTATATATCTTTTTCTTTGTTGGATTCTGAATATGAGCTTGTGTATTACAATGTTCGAAGTCATTATAGCATCCCTAATATCTCACAAAATTCGGCCTTTGTCAGCTCTTCTGTTGTATGCTTCAATCCTTGTTGGGAAAGAAGAGCAAGACACTTATTTTGCTTGTATCTCTGTAGAGTGGAAAAATAATTCTTCCTTTCAACCTTCAATGGCCTATTCTACAGCTTTTATGTTCAGCCTTGTTTATACATCCTCTGTCCATGTTAATGTGCATGAGAACGATGAATATCATGTGGTTCGTATGTATAGAACTCTTTGTGTTGCAACTCACATGGAACTATGTTTATGCCTCTTTAAATGAACCTTACAATTATAATCAATGGGGTGCCGTTTTGCTGCCACTTTTATGTCATAATTACTCGGAGAACTTACTTGATCAAAATTACTCAGAGAACTTAGTTTTTGCCAAAACCATTCAGCAGAGAGGAGGCTACAATTCCATTTGAATTCTCAATGTTTAAATCAACAAAATTCAAGGATTATATGTGAGGCTCTCTTTCCATGTGTAATTGATTTAGTTGTTGAAGCACAATTTTATAATCAAAAGAAGTTCATCCTTTCATATTTCTTGTTGTATTCAAAGAGAATTGAATATAGGCTTTGTTAATTTTCCTTTTCTATTTCCAAACAGAAAAGGTTAGGAGAGTAATGCCATTTTGAGTAATTCTCCTGTTGGGACCGCGCGTACCACCACCCTAACTCCACATTAGTATGATATTGTCCGCTTTGGGTCAAGCCCTCACGGATTTGTTTTTGGGCACATCCCAAAAGGCCTTATACTAATAGAGTTGGGTGAGCACTTATATATTGGTACATTTCTTCTTCTTCATCCGATGTGGGATAGGTTTGTTACCCAACAATCCTCCCCTCAAACCAAGAATACACAATTCGTAACCTCCCCCTTCAACTAGGTCACACCATCTGAACTTTATTCTACCTGAGTTCCAAAAATGCCACAATTACTATTTGGAGAATGAAATTAGTATGACAATTTTTTCATATGCCTATAAGTATCAAATGTTTTGAATAGTTGATTATTATAACTTTTATATTTTAAGTAGTTTTAAAATTGTTTCAAAAAACTTAAAAATTGTATATCAGAATTCACAGTGAAAAATTTATACTTCTTTTCATAGTACTTGTGACTCGTGCCACATATAAAGCGAGACGGAAAATAACAACTAAGATAGCATTTTTGTTTTTGTTTATTTTTGCGTTGATGATAGTGGCTAAAGTGTTGCTGAGTGCAGTGGTATGAAGTAAGAATTGAAATAATAGTGATGATAATTGTAAATACCTTTTGTCATCAAATATTATATCCCTAAATTATTTTTTGACATACCAAATACATCGGCCTACTTATAAAAAGAAAACCAAAAAAGATATATAAAATAAGTCCACCAAATTCCAGCTCACTGATAAGGATAATTGGATGTGCCCAACTCGATCACAATATATGTGACTTTTTTAACTTTTAAATATTCAGATTATGTTGAATTCGACTTGACATTTTTGCATCATAGTAATATAAGAAAATAAAATTGTTATACAATTTTTGAATATTTAAATTAATCTATAATTCAATTTAGCTTGGATTTATCAAATCAATTTTAAACTTAAAATATCAAGAAGGGAATATATTTGTCAAAACCCTGTCAATATCTATCAATATTTTTGTCGAAACACCTCTAGCAGGTACCATTACCAACCATTTGCTATAATTAAACTATCCTCACCTATTTTATCTGTCTACCGTTCTACTTGAACTATTAGATTGACTACCCTACTGCAAGTCATTTCTAACTTCTTTTTTAGTTACTTTTAAACTAATAAAAGTACATAATCCAACAATTAATTAATGTTTATTCATAATAACTACAAACTGAGGATAGAGAACAGTCAAAGTTGAACCTCCAATCAAAACTCTAACCATAAAGCTTCTTTTTATGACTGATACAGATTTTACTCATGCATTGAGAAAGGAAATATTTGCAAACGATGAAATGATCAAAACATATGGAGTTCAAACACTAGCGGATGATATACTTTTATTATATTGATATTAAATTAATAATATTCGATAACATTGAAGTTTGTACTTTCATATTGTTATATCTTTCAAGATTCATGCGCCAAACTTTAGCACTAAAGGTGCTTCATTGCCCTAATTTCTGGATCTGCTTCTACTTATATGAATTGGAAAGATTCTGCCAAAAATACAAGATTAGAAGATGTAATATTATTAGTTTCTCTATTGTCTAGGAATGTGCTTAAAAGAGCATTTATTTATAATGAGAGATTTATGTAATCATAAGAAACTTTTCAAAACCTCAAACATGACATGGACCTCCTCTTAATAGTACACAAATACATTTTTTTTCCATTACAAACATACATATAAAACCAACTAGACACCATCCATGGACCTATGCCCAAAAATAATTTTCTTTTAGTGAAGAGAAGTTAGCCTCCCTGAAAAATAAATGGGGCCAAAGCCAGAAAAGTATCTTTGAAATTTCAAATTGCAACTCTCTGTAAGTGGACAAAATAGACAACTGTTTCCCAAATTATTAGTAATATTAGGCTGTTAAAACTAATGGTCCCATACCATGCCAATCCAATTCTTGACAACACAATCCTCTTCATATTTTCACAACATAATTTATATTCCTTTTTCGCCTAGTTATTTAAATACTTTATTTTTTGTTTATATTCAAAATTTAAAGTTGGTCTTTCCATCATAATTAGTATTAGTGAATTAAAAATTTATAGGATTAGTTAAAACTTAAAAAGAAATTCCACCAAGTGAGTGACAGATCATTCATCATGTGAACATCAGTCCACCCTGTTCCTTACTTTTCAAAAGGGCTGGCTGTTGCCTGTGGGGTTACAAGATTGTGAGAGAGTGTGGTTTTCTCTACTTACTTACTTTGTGTATTTGCTTTGAAAGCCTTTTTTTTTTTGGGCTATTGCCAACCATATCATTCTTTTTCCTTTCTTGTCTACTACCCCTTTTTCTTTAAAAATCTACTCAATCAGTTTAAGAAGGATCATTTCTTTCAATTCTTCATCATCAATCTCTATACATGGCTACTGATACTGTTTCATCAGATCATCCAACTACTGTCTCTGAGGTAAGATTCTTCTGAATTCTCTTCTTGCTTATTATTTTTTAGCAGATATATATATATGTGTGTTTTGTTACTTTTAGGTACTTTTTTGCATAAGAGTTTTGCAGCATATATATCCTTTGTTCTGCTTTATCATAAGCTATTGCTATGTGTTGAGTTATATTAGCAGAGAGTAAATTCTAGATTTTATGTTGTAAATTTTGATCTCTGAGTTTTTTCTAGCACAGAACACCTTATTGGTTGCTGCTATCTGTAAGCAAGTAAAAAGAGAGAACTTTAGTGTTCACAAGTGAATTTTACTTGTCTTCAGAACAGAAAACTTAGGAGTTTTTTCAAAGGAAGATGATGAAATTACTCTGTAGTAGTTTTTATTCATGATCATCATAACTGTAGAATTGAAATGAAATGTTTGATAGCTATGCTGGAATCTTGCTTTTGTGTTGCTGTTCTGGGCTTTTAATTTCAGTATCCTTTTGACCTAGGAAGTAGCTTGAATGTGACAAAAGTTAGTATAGATAGTATTATATGCTGAGTTCACCAAAGAAAGAGCCAAGGGTGCTTTTTGTCAGTATCAATCTTTTTTGTGACTTGTGACTTGTGACTGATGAGGAAATTACCATGTGTTTCCCTAAATTTGTCCTCTTTTTAACTAGTTCAGATTTATGTTACCAAAACTCAGTTACATTAAGTTTCTTCAATGAAACTGATAGTGACCTTACCACACACACAAACTGAAAGCTTAATGTCAAGGATTTTATTCCTATTTTCAGTGCCCTTCTAGTTTCTTCTATTCTCATTGCTTCATCATGTTTACTGCAGCAAGCTGAGAAGGAAGTGCCTGAAGAGGTTAAGACTATGGAAGGAGAGAATGTTCCCCTTACCATGGAGAATGAAGTAAAACCAAAAGAAGAAGATTCCCCAAAAAGCGAATCAACAGTGATTGAAGAGCCAGAGAAGAATGAGGAGGAGCAAAAGCCAAAATCAGTGGAACCAGACTCCGAGAAAGCTAATGACGGGGAGAAGCCAAATGCAGAGGAATCATCCCAAGTGATAACTGAAGAAGTGAAGAAAGATGAGAAGCCAATAACAGACGAAGCAGCCCCAGCGATAGTTGATGAGGTAGAGAAGTCAACAGTAGATGCACCACCTTCAGCAATCATAGAAGAACTAAAGAGCACTGATGAAGAAGAGAAGCAAAAAGTTGATGAGCCACAGGTCCTGGAAATTGAAGAGGTAAAGAAAGCTGTGGAGGAGCAAAAGCCTATTGCTGATGAACTAGTTCCTAATATAGTTGAAGAAGTAAAGAAAGCTGATCAGGAAGAGAAACCGACAACAGAAGAACCACCAGTAACTATCATTGAAGAGGTAAAGAAGAGTGATGATGAAGAGAAGCCTAAAGCTGATGAACCAATTCCAACAATAGCCGAAGAAGTAAAGATAGTTGATGAGCAGCCAACGATAGAGGAACCACCACCAGCCATAATCGCAGAGGTAAACAAAAGTGATGAGGAAGAGAAGCCTGAAGCTGATGAACCAGCTCCAACAATAGTGGAAGAAGTACAGAAAGCTGATGAGGAAGTGAAGCCTAAAGCTGATGAACCAGCTCCAATAATAGTTGAAGTAAAGAAAGCTGATGAAGAAGAGAAGCCAACAATTGAGGAACCTCCAGCAACTATAATTGAAGAGGTAAAGAAAACCGTCGAGGAAGAGAAGCCAATAGCTGATGAGCCATTGCCCCCAACAGTTGAAGAGGTAAAAGAAGTTGATGAACCACCTTCTCCACCAGCCACAACTCACGATGAAGAGAAGCCAAAAGCTGAGGAATTGCCAAGCATACCTGCTACTTCAGCAGAATCAGAAGAAAAGACAGCAGACAAGGAAATTGAGCCTCCTACTGTCGAAGAAGTTAAGAAACAAGATGAGACACCTGCATTGGATGTCACTAGCAAAGATATTCCTGAACTTACCAAGGAATCTCCCCCTGAGCCAGAAGCTCAGATTATTCCTGATCAAGTTGCTGATATTACCAAAAGTGAACCAGAGGTCCAAACAGAGGCTGGAAATGTTGAAACTTTTGACAAAGAATCCAAAATAGAACCTGTCGAGGAAAAGCCTGAGCAGCAGCCAGCAACAGTTGACATCGTGGAAACACCAATTGAGGCTGTTGAGGACAAGAAGGAGCAAGTAGATTTAGAGGCCAGTGAACCGCAAAAAGTTTTAGAGGCAGAAGTTCCAAAAGCAGAACCTAAGGAAGAAGCTTCAGAACCAGCTCCCATTGTAGAGGAAAAGCTACTGGAAGCTACTGAAAAGATTGAGCAAGAAGCTGCTGAGGCTGTTACCGGAAATGAAGAAGTGATTCCAGTCGATAAGGCAGAAGAGGCCCCAAAAGAGGAACCTGTTGTTCCAGAGAGCTCAAATCAAGTAACCTCAATTAGTTTAGAAACACTAATGCAGAAAATGGACGAGGAAAGTCCTACAGAAGTTGCTGCAGACAATGTTGTCATTGAGGAGAAAGAAAAGGAATTGGTTCCAGAGGCTACAATTACTGAAGCACCACCAAAAGAAGAGGTGGAAAATGTCGAAAGAGAAATAAAGGATGTGAAAACTGTTGGTCAAGATGAGAAGGTGGAGAAGAGTGTTGCAACTGAAGAATTAGCTGCACCAGATGCAAAGGGAGTTGAAACATCTGAAGTTGCTGAAAAGGCTCCAGAAGTGGTGATTGCTTCCAGAGTCATTGAACCAATTGCTGATAATGGGAGCTCAAAGGATGTCACAATTCCTACAATTGAAGCCAATGAAGCTGCAGAAGTTGAGAAGAAAGTGGATGAGAATGCTACTGCTGAACCATCAGTTGAAGAGGCTCAGAAGTTGGAGACAGAGACAAAAGATCTGAAGACTGCTGAAGGTGAGAAAGAAGTTGAGGAGACGGCAAAAACAGAAGCTCCTAAAGATGGTGAAGACAAGAAAACTACAGAAGAAGTACCAGTAAAGACAAAGCAGTCAAATAACCTTATGTCCAAGGTGAAGCAGTCTCTTGTGAAGGCTAAGAAAGCAATCATTGGGAAGTCTCCCGGCTCTAAATCTGATACAAAGAATGAAGTTAAAACCAAATAAGATAAAGGGAAGAAACATTACAATGATCATAAGTGAGTTGTTTTATTAGTTGTGTGATCTTTATTTTTCCTTTTCTTAAACCTTTTTTTTGGGTCAGATAATATTGGTTGCTCTATTCGGGATGTCGTATGATTCTAGTGTTTGTCATAGGTATTGTATAGTTGTGCTTTCTAGTCATATGTGACTTTTGATTCAGTTTGTGAGTTTGTGGAGAAACCTATTCAATTGATTGGATGATGATGATGATGTACATAAAGTGTCATATTTTCTAGACGTAGGCTTGCTGCAAATCCTTTTTATTGTTGCTTGTTAGGGTTAAAAAATCTGACTACTTATTTAGTCAGTCATATTAATGTGGAACTGTTTGCACATCCAATATAAATGTGGTATCCATTTTTTTGAAACAAAAAGTATATATGCATTGAGGATCCAGCATATATAAAAGTAGAAAAGAAGTGATGAGGAGACACACACGTCTCATCCTTAAAAAGGATGCTATGCACAACACAATTCTCATCACAGGAAATTAATGGACTCAAAACTGGGGCATGAAGCTACATGTGCAATAAATTCACTATCAAGCTGGATTAATGACGTGAAAAGGACTGCTTCTTTACACTTTCTTCTCATTAGCGACTTTCAAGTTTTTAAATCTTATACTAACCCACTTTTAAGGCTTGTGTCAAGTTCAACTACGGCTGCAATAACTCCTTTTTTCCTATCTTCTTCTTTGTAGCTGTTATATAGAGAATCAAGAACATTAGCAGGATGATAAAAGCAACTCAGCATGATTTTTTCCTTCTTTTCATAACAATGGCATTTAACAAGGTAACTCTACCCATCAAGGCAAAGCTGAAAAGAATCATTTTGTTTTCCCTTCTCCCAGTAAAAGCCAAAACCTTAGCCTAAGCTAATAGGAACAAAATTTGTTGAGAAGTTGAAGGGAGCCAGAATTTGAACTTGATGGTTTCAGTCTTTATATTCATGCATGGAGAAAATTACCAATAATGAGGTTGCAAAATGGTCTCAAGAGAAAGAGTAGGCTCACATGGATATTGAAAGTACAGGTGAATATAAGAGAAATGCTTGCGCTATTTTATTATTTGAAGAACGTTGATTTCTGATACACACTACACTGTTGAGATGCCAGGAAGAAGTCCACTCTCTGCTTTTACATATCTTTGATGTTTATATTGGAAGGAGAAAATTATGGTCTCTTTACATTACCAAAAACTGTGCATGCATTTGTCTACATTCTGATGGCTGTTGCAAAACCAACTTTCATTCTGAAACTCTAACAGGCATCTCCGGTAACAATAAATTCTCAGAACTGCACATCGGTTGGAGTTAAAAGGGGCTACCTTCCACTAAATGAGAAAATGACTTCTTCCCTTGGATGGAACCAAACCGACATTTGATCAGAACCTACAGTTGTGTCTACAAACTGGGACCTGCATTCAGTGAAATACTCAATTATCTTCCAGGTCATGTAGACAAAAGGAAGGACCATATGTACAACAAAGGGTGTTTGTTTTGGCAGAGATTCACAATATAATAGGGAAGAACTACATCTTAGCATCATAATGAATGAAGTTATTCTTTTCTAATACAAACTCACCAGCTTCATTTCCAGGCACATTTGTTCGGTTGGTCAACCTATTCGTTGCACTATCAATAACATCTGGGAGTTGATCATTTTTTTGTGCTGATTTTTCCAGAACTTCATTTGTTGCTTGTACCTGGTATAGCAGGAAATACAACTTATTAAGATGATACAGCACTGATGTTATCTGACAACAAGAAGGACTACACCATGAACTGAAAGTAAACCATACTGATATGACTGCAAGCAATGATTATGTTAGACCAATTTACACTTGACCCGAGATAATACAGAAGCAGAACTTTACAGTATTAGTAATTGGCCTTCAGCTTAAGAAACAGAAGAAGAAAGAAAATAAGCCAGATTCACAAGAAACCAATTATCTCAAAATGATCCAGATGAAGTTAGAATTTCTATTCGAGACAGCTTTGTTTGCACCCTGATATTATATCTGGTACCTGCTTACCCACCAGCAAAGCATATTGGATAACTATATCCACCAAGCCTTAAGCAGATGAGGAGACAAAAAACGCTAGGTGATTTCTCCCTTGGTGCAATATAGTCTGGACAGTATTTAACCATTTTCTTGAAATTGTTTTCAAGTTTCTTATCTATTTAAATATGTATAGAGTATCACATGGTGGTCTCAAATTAAAGTTCCAAATGCTGATACCCCTTAATTATACCACGACTACGACATTTACGAGTATCAGCCTATGAAGAAAAAATAAACTGTTATAGAAACCAATCTTCTCATTTAGAATGATCTTTTCTTTGTTGAATTAGCCTAGGATCCCATCGAACTCTTGCCATCTTTATAAACAGAACCACAAAATAAAAAATAGAAACTACTTCAAGCAGTAGAAAAGCAATTGTAATATCTCTATCATTTCTTTCTCTTTATCTTCTTTTTCCTGATCTCCTGTTCAATAGATAGAAAATCACAAGTCTTTGATAAAAACACACACCTGACTGCATGTCTGATTCTGTGGGCGGCTAGCTTCAGCATTTTGGACTATCTGTGAGTTCTTGTGTACTGTAGTTTTGGAATCCAAATTCGGTGGTGCACTCCGTATCTCCACTGGAACTCCTGCCCTTGCAACATTCATAGGAACAGCAGCACCAGTTGATGGTTGCCCTGCCAAAGGACCTAGAGATGCTCGAGGAATTGACATTGGAAGTCCTTGACCAGGATGTGCATAGGCGTGACGATTAGATACAGCTATTCCTGGATAAGCGGTGGAAGCAGGAATAGGAGGTGAGGGAAAATGCCCTCCTTGCACAGTGGGCATTGGATACATGGGGTAGCCAGAAGATCTACCATTCATCTCAAGCATACCCATCCCAAATCCCATCCCCATCCCCATACCCATACCTAAACTCATTGGGGCGAAATGTGGCATCTGGGCTCCATGCATGTGCTGCACTCCTGTAGGGAACATCATTGGCGGGACGCAAAACCCTGTTCCCATAGACATTATCTGCAAAATAAACAAATGGGATGAGGCAGTTAGCAATTGTAGTTATGACTTTAATTCCCAGTTCTTAAGAAGCAAAATGTACAAGCACAGAAAACCGTCATCTAACCTGTACTTGCAGTTGAAGTGTCTTCAAATATTCAATAGCTTCATCAAGCATTGAAGCTTTATCCGCCTAGCAATCAATAAGGAAACCCATCAAAAAGATTGAAAATGAGAAACTATAGGTGATGGCTAATTTTAAGATTACCAGCAACACTTCATCAAACAATGTCAGTTCCAATAAATTATCACATTTTCCGAGTTTTTAACTAACTCGTAAAGCTGATTGCTTGATGACATATGGTTTTAAAAAAGAATGGACATAATGATAGAAATCAAACTTGTCAGCATGACTTTAACTTATCCAAGATTTTTCATACCTTGTTGCAGTTGGGTATTAGTTCCTGTAATGCACGCATCTTTTCATTAATCCTATCCCTTCGTCTCTGTTTGCAGAAAATGAATAAGAAAGCATTTAGATCCAGAATGTCTCAACAAGATCTACAACCAGAAAATGCAAAAAATCACAGATGATGTGGTAATGGTTTGCTCACCCGCTCAGATAAATTATGCACCTCTGCAGCTCGGCTTCTCTTTGAACCTGTACCTCCTCGAGCAGCACAAGTTTTTTTTATACCAACAGATTCTTCTTCAACATCCTGAACAAAGATATGTCCTTGTCAGACTGTTGAACATCCGGACAAAGAAGTAACATACTACAAAACAAGGTTAAAATTTAATGGCCTTTAAACAATACACTTACTTCACTTCGACACTCGGACTCCTCATTATCTCGGGTTTTCCTCTTTAGGTTAAGAGGCTGATCACTTGATCCTCTCTCTGCACTGCTACCAGAACATACAGATGAGCAAGCAACCCCATGTTCAACATTTCTCTCACCATCGGCAATATCCTTGGTTGCCTTAGCACCGGTAAATTGATCACGGGTGTTGTCATTATTACTTGAACAATCTCTGAATGCATTATCAGACTGTTCAACCTGACATGATCTATCATGAAAGCTAGCTCCAGATGGTCTTGAGTCGAGTTGGGAAGGTACCCCATTAGTTGGATAATGGGGAACATTATCCTTCTTGGAAGTTAAGTAGTTTTCAGTTGCTGCAGCACTAACATGATTATCACCAATTGCCACTTTTTCTCCTCCTTTTTTTCCCTTTGCTTCTAAGATAGGTGAATCTGAGACATTTGAACCGCCAGTACTACTTTGAAGCTTAGCTGCTTTAACAAATGTAGCAGGTCTTGAGAAATGCGAGAAGTTCAACAAATTGGACCTATTTCCAGGCATGTTTAGCTTTTGAATTTTATTGCTTTTAACATCGCCAGCTGAAGCTTTACTTTGATTTGAATCCCCCAAAACAGACATTGGAGTATTGCTATTTTTACTGCTAAAGATATCTGAAACTCCTGATTCTAGGGTAGGTATTGACGCATGACCTTTCTGAGATGGCAATGAACTTAACGGGCTAAATCTGGAAGAGGGAGATACCTTTGATGTATTTCTTTGCTCAAAATTCACAGCATTATGAACAGGAACACTATGTGAATCCCCAATCATCTTGTCAGAACTACCTCTCTTATTTATTAAACCAAATACACTCTGTCTGGACTGTTCATTTGCCGTCACACCAGATATTTCAGGTAATAGTTGAGCACAATAATCTTGTTGCAGACTGTCATCTGCTGGATATCCTAACCAAGGCACCCCTTCATCCTCTTGAATCAAATCTAATTCATCAGTGGGCACAGATAATGACATATCATTCAACATGGTGTCCATCAGACCAAACTTCCCAATCTTAGAGGTTGATGAATTTCCCGTGTACTTGTCTCGATCCCCCGAGGCACTCGACTGAAGATTATTAGGAACAGTGCTTTTCTTAGCACTACTGGACTGTCCTTGCATCACAATCTGACCATTTTGCCATTTAAGCTCAATCAAGTCATTCTCAGGACTGCATAAAAAACAAGCAAAATTCTCAAAACATAGCAACAAATAACTAGCTAACTATTAATCAACTGGTTCCAATCATAAACAAGATGCAAAATGGGAACATTTTTTTTAAAACATGAATTGCAAAATAGAAGCTTTACTCACAAAGAAGACAGATTTGTGGTAGATGAGATCTTCTGCTGGCCAGATTCAAGCTTCCCAATAGCCATTTTCAAGAACTCAGAGAGAGGCATGATGAACAAGTGTGATAACTGCTACTCAGAATTGATCTATGTTTGGGCACTCAAGCATTATAAGGAGCCCTTCCACACCTGGTCCAGTAACACTTTTTTTCAACAACAATACAAACATGTAGACTTTATTCAAGCATATAATACTGTAAACCAAAAACTGTTTCCATAAACAAATGTCCTAATCAGTAAAATTATATAAAACCCATAACAGTAGTAAATATATAAATATTAAGTTACCAGTCAAATCCCCCAATTGTTTAATGAGGCTTAATTCAGATACTTTAAAATAATACACCAACCAACTTGAGCTTTCTTTGAGTTAAAAAGTTCAATTCTTTTTATTCAATTTCAATCATTAGAGTATAAAACCCTTCAAGATTTCCTAAATTAATTAACAACCCACAATTATTTATACACTAACACAAACAAATAGTTAATTTAAAACAAAACCCACCTCTTCAAAAAAACACCAAGATTAACACTCAGCTCCAAGATCAGTTCACTAAAGTAGAAAACTCTCACCCAAAAAAGAAAAAAAACACCCAACTTTCTGCAAGAAAATCTTATTCTTGAACTAGTATTTTCCTCAAAGATACATTTTTTTTTTCTTGAAATCACCAATATTTGGGTGTCCACATGCTCAACATAGCATTCCGAAAAAGTGGAAAACTTCACAGCTAAACCCAAGTCACTTGGGTTTTTGAGCTCCAAGAAAAACAACTGCACTTCTTGAAAATATAAAGAAGATTTAGAGAGAGAAGTAAAAAAATATTGCAAAGTGAGGATTTTGGGGAGTAGTAGAAGGCGGCGAAAGGCTTGCGAATTTGCAGGTGGCCGAGGGACGAAGGAACTCTCACTGTATATTACTGAAAGCACAAAAACGTATAGCACTTTGCCTTATAACTTAAGAAAGAAAAAAACAGAGTATAAAAAAAGCTTCCAAATCTGTTTTGTCTTTAACCATGGTAGACAAAAGTACACTTAATAACTTAACCGCGGTTTGTTTATCCTTTTAGGAGTAGTACTTGTTACTTAATATTCTTTGTTTATACTCCCTCCGTCCATTTTTTTTGTTACTTTGGGTCAGTTTTTGTGTACTTCGATTAATTCTACATGATACCTTCAACCTTTCATTAGCAATAGATATCATGTAATTTTATCCATCAAGGTTAAGATAGATGGGAGAAAAATTACCTAGTGATTTCTTGTTTCTATTAAATTTTGAACTTAGTATATCGGGTTCTCAATTACTCTATTGACAATTAGGCCACACTCTTGATTTGAAAAATTAGAGATACTTTATTATTTAATTTTAATTTATTTTTACTATTAATCATAGTTATTTTTCAAAATATTAAATTTATTATATTCAAAAATAATATAGTAAAATTATCATTTTATTTGATGTTTGTTGACAGGGGTGTTTATTATTTAATTTTAATTTATTTTTACTATTAATCATTGTTATTTTTCGAAATGAATGACATACTTTTTTTTTTGTTAAAAGTCCAGAACTTCATTTATTAGTTTTTAAATGAATTACAAGAACTTGCGATTTTTAATTTTGTAGATGTACGTTCATATTTAAACTAAATAAAAAATATGTTCGATTTGATTCGATTCTTATCTTTTAATTTAGTTTTTGACGTTTCAATTACCAATTCTTTTTCTTTGGCAAGACAATATAATAAATTATATTATACTAATTAGAAGACGTTTTACCTTGCATATCTTGTTATCAATACGTTCTCAATGCCTATTACAATTCTTGTTTTATAATTACAACAAAATGTACTTAAAATGGGGTAGAGAAAATAATGAAGAAAATTATGAGATGATAAATTGAATTATCATTAATAAAATGAGTTATTAAAATTCTCTAATTACAATCTATCGTATATTAGAATGCGATATAAATATTTTGAGTGCCTCGAATAATGTGATATCTCATAAAGGACAAATTCTTATGCCTCGTCATTACAACTCAATTTTCTTCCTATGTGCTTACTATACATTTAACAAAAGGTGTGAATTTTTTCCTGAATACCTTTTCTCCCTTTTAGTTTTTGTCCTATATAGTGTTGTCATGGTTATTCTATACAAACGAAAATTCTATTTTCACATTTAAAAAAAATTATTGTCCTAAAAATAAGTTCAATTTTTTTTACCGCGAATATAGAAACACTGATACCTAATAACCTACCATCAACCATTAAAAGGAAAAACTTTGTGAGAGCATTATGTCTCTCTCATTTGCTACTTTCCCCTTAAAGTCGAAATCGAACCAAACATGTTGTTGGCTGACTGTCATTTCATTAACCTTTTCTCAAGATAACATTGATTATATATTGTGAAAGTCTAGTACTATAATGGATGTGCTTTTCTCAATCAGGAAACAAAAAGACATTTAAACCTCAATTTTATTGCTACAAAAATTGGTTCTTATTTGGTGATGTGATCTTCATACTTGGTTAATTTAATCAAATACATGAAATTGAATATATGCATACGTAGGGTTGTCATCTCTATTGAGAAGAACAGGGTGGAGCTGGTGTAGAATTTACGAGTTAATAGAGAAGAATAGGGCGGAGCTGATGTAGAATTTACGAGTTTGGTCGAACTATGTAGCTTTAATCCAGATTTTATATTTGTTTTAAGAAAATAGTTAATATATATAATAACTTAGAACTCAATAATTTTAATAGAACTAGAATATTGAATTTATAAACCTCAAATTCTGTCTCTAATCGAGAAGCAATGTGTAGGCTTACATCTGAGCAAAAAAAATTAATGTGATTAAATATTTGCCCTTTGTTATATTTTTCAATATATTTGTCCTTTTTATTCAATTCTAGGTCATATTTACTCTAATACTCTGAAAATTATCATATTTACCCCTGGGACGTTTAATTCTCATGTCATCAATATATTTGTCCTCGTACAAAAAGGGTCATATTTGTCATTATACTCTAAAAAATGGCCATATTTACCCTACGACATCAAATTTGCATGTCCTCAACATATTTGTCCTCTTCATCCAACTTTGAAATTATATTTGCTCTTGTACTCTAAAAAAAATAAAAAAAATAATAATAAAAAAAAAAAAAAATTTATATATATATATATTCATATTGCATTAAATTCTCATTGCCTCACCTTAATTTTCTAGATAGATCCCTTGGGACATACTTTTTTTTCAATTAATTTACTACCTTATTTAATAAATGGGTTAATATATTTTTTTCCCAGTAAATGCGCCAATAGATTTAATTGGAAAAAAAAAATATGTCCCGTAACTCACATAAGAAATTAAGGTGGAAAATACGAATTTAATGTCGTAGGGGTAAATATGACCATTTTTTTAGAGTACAAGGCAAATATAATTCTTTTTAGAATAAAATGACAAATATGTCTCTTTTTGAGAATACACGGGTAAATATACTGATGACATGAAAAATTAATGTTATAAGGATAAATATGACTCTTTTTAAGAGTTCAAGGACAAATATGACTCTAAAGTCAGATGGAAAGAATAAATATATTAAAAAATATATTAATCATGCATGTACCTTCAATCAAAATATTTATTGAATAACTATACTAACAAAAAATCAATAGATAAATAAAAACACACACATGTTTTTGTTTTTACTAAATTTAAAAAACTCATTCTGTTGCCCCTATTTTGAGATTCTTAACATGGTTTTTTTAAAAAAAATTATTTTAGATGTTTCCTTTCTTACTATACTTGTAAGTACCAATTAATCATTTTCGCTTTATTGTCTTTTATTTTTTTTTCTCCTTCTCATTATTAGAGAGAGTGGGAAGAGATGGAATCCTATTAGAGAAAAAAAAATAACAAAAGGTTATACTTCTATTTTTTATTTTTCATCTATTGTTCAACTATTTGTATTAAAACTTAATTAAATTTAAATTCGTCTATTGTAGAGCCCAGTTTTAGAGACAATATTTCCAACGAGATCTTTTCCATCCCCAGAGGCTCTAACTCAAAACCTCTTATTAAATAGAGGAATCTCACCATTCCACCAGAACCCAAATTAGCAGTTAGCTAGCTAACATCAAACTGCAATTGAAAACCGTACCCTAAGCATGGATCGTAGGTTTACCTGAAATTGAATGTGCATATATAGTTGAAACTGAGATTTTCTTCGTACGCATTTATTGGCTTCCCATTTAATTTACATACATATTATATAGTTTATTTGGTTGTCAAAAAAAATAAAAATTATATAGTTTATTTATATTTTTAGTCGATTTATTATAAATCATAGTAGTAGTTAGATAAGGTGAGAAAGTGGTGCATTGTGTCGTCTATGTTCTGTGTATCTTGAATAAAAACATATCATATTCGGAGTATTTAATAATATTATCACTTTGAGATGCTCCTTATTTTCATTTAATTATTTTCACTGTTTTATAGTTCTAAAGGTTTTGCGCAAAAATATTAGTATATTATATAGAGTTTTAATATTTTTAAGGTCAACAATATTGCATCATTAAGCATGTGGTACAGTTGATGTGCTCCCCTTGTTCTTTCCTTTTTCGATCATTTCTAATTTATTTTTTGGGAAAAGGATCAAAAATACCTCTCATCTTTATTTTATTGGTTGACTATTTCTTTATCGTTAAAGTGACGTTATTTTCACCCCTATCGTTACTAATTTCACCATATATATCTCTCATTTGACGGAAAGCCCCAAATCAACGAAAATTATCCAATTTCAATTAAAATGACCCGTTTCTCTTTTAATCCAAACCCGACCCACTAAACCAAATTAATTCATACTCAATTAAAACCCCAAAACCCATTTGTTTAATCTTCTTCATCTCCTTCCAAGGTACTTTGCTCATTTTTTTTTTTGGAACAATTTCATCATTTCATTTTTAACATGGAAATTAATAAAACAAAGCATCACCATATAAAGTGCTTAATACTGTCACATTTGGAATAACACAAATTGAAAGAAAGAATAATGTTCACCCAAAAATTAATAACTAAAAATCATTAAAAAACAATAAGATGGTCGGAGTTTGAAATGAGAGTCAAATAATTCACCTGAAATGCAGTAAAATATAACAACAAAAAGAGCAAAACAATAAAAGAAAGTATTTTTTGACGGAGTTGATTATTGTTGTCTAAGCTGGAGGGCTAATGAGTTCTGATTTGCTGAAAATGCAGTTATGCAATCAGCAAAACAAACAAAATCGTGAAACAAAAGGGGAAGAGAAACAGCAATGATGGTGGTTGTTTGTTGTTGTTGGGTTTCACGAGCTCATGGAGTTGAGGATGTTCACGGTGGTTTTTCCGTGTCGATGATGCGGTGGCGGAATAGGTTGTTTTGGGGTGGTGATTTCTAGCGATTTGGAGGTGAGTGGTGATTGTTTGGAGGTGTTTCCGATGTGGTTCACCGGAGCTTCTGGTTGGAGAAGGAAGATGGGTTGAGGGAAATCGACCAGTGGGGTCGATTTGGGTGTTTTTTGGTGACATTTTGGCTGAGAAAAGAGGTAGTAAAAAATGGTCTGGTTCGTCGGAGTTGCCGTCAGGTTATGAGGTGGTTTACAGATTGTTTTCCGTCGGAGTGGGCTGGTTTCAGGTGGGTTTGATCGTCGACAGAAAAGTGGGTGATGGTGGCTGTGAAAATGGAAAAAATAGGATCGTTTAGGGGTGGTTGTTTGGTGGCTGGATAGCAGCGTAGAGAGGAGAGGCTGGTCGGAAAAATGGGAAAACAAAGACTGAAGTTATTGCTTCTTCCTCCCTTATTTTCCCTTTGCTCATCTCTTGGGTTAAGTGTTAGAGGGTAGGGCATGGGTTAAAAATGGGTAATGTGTCCTTTTTTTAAGATTTAGGTTAATTTAAGTTGATTTGGGACTTTCCATCAAATGAGGGGTATATATGGTGAAATTAGTAACGGCAAGGGTAAAAATAACTTCACTTTAACAATAAGGGCATAATCAACCAATAAAACAAAGTTGAGGGGTATTTTTGACCTTTCTCTCTTATTTTTTCTTCCACAATCATTTCTATTATCTAAATATATATATTTTAGGGTTTTAATAATAATTGATATCATAAGGCTCCATTAATATAGGTATTGACCATACCAGTGGATTTTATTATGTATAACTTACATAAATCTTATAGTTTTAATATGAAATTACAATTTATCCCTTATTAGTTTGTAATTACATTAATTCCTTAAAAGGTAATACAAACCGAATATATAATATGTAGCTCAGATACATTATAACATAACCTGGATAGATAATATGTAGCTCGGATACATTAAAAACTAGCTCGGATACTTTAACTACTGGCACAGATATATTAAAGAAATAAGGGATTTTAGAGGTTTTTAGAAATAAAAGAAAATATTGAAAATAAGGGAAATATAAGATATATTTAAGTAATTTTTCCTTCTATTAATTCTAACTTCCCCTTTGTTCTTGGGAAGGCATACTATCTTCAGCAAAACAAAAGGCTTTCTATTGTGTAATGGTATTGTATACACTCTATTGGTTTCACTATATTGTCCTAGTTCTTAATTTAAGAGTAATATATTTTTTTGATTATATTAATTTTAAATATTTTTTTTTATGAGCTAGCTATAACGCTTTTTATATAGTTTTAAAAAATATAAATTTTATTTTTAGAAAAAAAAATTATACTTGACTTTACACGGAAAATTAGTTAATTTAATTCTACACTATAACAAAAACAATCTTTAGTGGCAATAAATATATACATTAACAAAGAGTGATAAAGTTTTTACCGGCATTAGTTAATTGTCAATGGATCCAGTGTCACTATAGGCTTTAGAGACATTTACAAAAAGTGTTAAATGCCGTTAAAAATACATTTTTAGTGACAATTAAATTATTATCGTTAAAGATCATCTTTCATGGAGGGCTAATAGCCTAATACTGTAGCGTTCCAACCCATATGTTTTGCTTTTTTAGACAAGCCCTCGTCAGAACTCACAAATATTCCATAATTACCGGAAAATGTTTTTCTTCTTTTATTTATTTTATTTTTATAGTAATTTAAATAATTATTAATTGTGCAATATAATCTTTATTGATTTGTTTGTTACTATTAATGAAGATTTTGTCACATGCATAATAGGATAATGCGCAAAATACTATATCTATTTTTTTTGCTTTATTTTCTCAATGTAAAAATGAACATATATTTTTCTTTTCTAATTATATATGGGGGAAAATTGAAAGTCATTTGCTCCAAAAAAAAAAAAATTGGTTTTCATCCGAAGTTTGATATCCGCATTAGAATTTGATTATTTTAAATTTGCGCCATGTAGATTTCATTCGTAGGGAAAAGGGGGAAAGCACACCCTGTCAATAATTTTTTCATATCCAAATTTCGAACTCAAGACAAATAATCTCATCCACTACACCACATCATTTAATAGTTATTTTCTGAAAGATCAGTAGATCTACGAAAGAGTTTACCGTTCATTCGCTCTTTTGAAAAGTGACACAGCATTTGAAGCCATCATCATGAAAACTAATTAGTGATGCGAAGTAGCAAAAAGTACCACTAGATAATTAGTTAGTTTCGACAAAAACAACCAATAATTAAGCTTTAATTAAACAACTTGCTTTTATTAACAATAAATTAGTCAGCGTTGCACTTTATCTATTTGGAGATTAGTGTCTCCAAAGATCTTCCTTTCGATCTTATGGATAATTGTAGGACCCATTAAAGTCCAATTAACAACTTTAAAACTCTATTACTTACTACATCGGTACATCCTACTTCTTGTTATAGAAATGTTTAGTTTCAAATACTATTAATTTAATTATAATCTCAAATGCCTGTTTGCTTTAGATGTTTGTTTCTTTGTCTTCTTTTTTTTTAAAGAAAAAAAACGTAGATGGCTACAAGTTATGATGTGAAATTAGAAAAATATAGAGCACTGTTGATACTTGATACATACATGTTTTATCGTTTCACATTACATCTCGTAATATAGAAACATATAAATTCCATAAAAGTTATGCAAAGTTAAATATCTATAATTTAATATTAATGTAAAAAATCTTAAAACTATTGTCATTATACGGCTGAACAACGAGCTCTTGATTATTTTATTTTTTTCAATTAATCATCACTTTATTGCATCGGATTAGCACTTTAGGTCCCTTAATGATGAAATCTTCTTTTAATCCTTATGATATAATTTAATATATTTAATCTTCAAATAAAAATATGTGATTCAATCTTTTAATATGTTTTATTTGACTATTTTAAAAACTGTATTACCCTCAAAATGGTGTAACAATACAATATTAATATAACACATGAATAATTTAGTTGTGGAATAAGTAATACTCATTATAATAAATTTGTGCATATTTATAAACTAATAGACAAAAAGTGCACAATTCAGTTAACTGAAGATTTAAATGTGATTAATTATATTATAGGGTTTAATGTTAACAATTATTAATAACTAGTGAAATTGTCCGCGTTTTCGTGTGGCTATAAAAAATATTTACAAGACAATAATATATAATATTTATATTCAGGTTAGTATTAGATATATAGACAATGTTGATATTTCTCTTCATTTGCGATATGATAGATTTTCTCATCTTTTTATAAACATATAGTAAAATATATATATTTTTTAAATGCAATTTTAAAGTGCAAACTATTCATAAGTATATAGTAGAATTAAATATTTACTGTGGCGAAGTAAATTGAACAAAAGATCATATTTATTTTATTACGTTGAAAATATTTTTTATGTTTTCATTTCCTCTATCTTTTATAGAAGTACTGATTCTCTAAACAAATTCTGATTTCGTAAAAAAAATTGAAGTGCTTTATTGTGTCTTTATTATTACATTTTTCTATTATAATTTTTTAAAACATAATTAAATAGTTTAATTATTATAAAAATGAAACATACAAAAATTATGAATAGTATTTAAGAGTAGAAATTACAAGTAAAATGAAAAGACATGAGTTATGAATTTTGTTAGACACTAAATGTACTAATAATTATGCATTGATTTTATTTGTAAAAATAAATAAATAAATAAATGTGAAAATCAAGAGTGAAAATACAAAAATGAACTAAAAAATAAAATAATTGATGACTACATAAAAATTGTAAACATATTTCAAAAAAAAAATAGTGGCAATCATCATAATTTCTTTTTGTTGCATTGAGATAATTATATTAACCATGCTTCATAACAAAAAAATAGTAAAATAGTAAAGAACTAAATGAGCAGAATTGTCAATACATGTAGCTATATTATTGATAAAATTAAAGTTTTAAAAAATTCTAACCAAAATAGCTAAGCTACTAATACAACTCAAACCAAAAAATTAATCTCTTATTATGCTTTTTTTAAAATTCTTCTACCATCTTCATTTGCAAGTAGATTCGCTATCATAATTCTGCTCCATATATCAAACTCTTTATCATATGCTAACCAATTGAATAAACATAATTATGAAATAAAATACTTCTTACCTTCATGTACTTCTTTTTTCTTACATGTTAGTTAATTCACAAACTATATGATGAAGAAGAGAAAATGTATTCTTGAATATGACTCTTCATAAAATTAAATATAAATTTTATATATGCAAAATAGAGGAAATGAAAAGAAAGACTTTGAGAATAAATATTTTTACCTTCATTTACTTCTTTTTTGCTACAAATCAATATGACAAATAAGAGAAAAGATAATCTAGAATGTGAATCTTCATGAAACAATATATGAATTTATATAGGCAAAATAGAGGAATACCATAAAACATCATAAACTTACAAATTAAAATTTGGAGGTTATGAACATGAAAATTATGAGTCATGAATATTATTAAAAGTCAAAATGAAAAAGGTCTAAGTCATGGATATTAGGAATATGAAGAGTTTTTGTTGTAAATGTTCCTCCATTAATAAAATATTTATTTGTAACAATATTAAATAATTTACTTTTGTAATACAATAATTAATTTAAATAAAAAATAATGTCAAAAAAGAGAAAAAATAAAATAAATGCAAATGAAGATCATAAAGAAGTGCCACATTTGTCTATGTTTCTCCTTTATTATATATATATATAGACTAGGTAACTCAGCCGCGCTACACGCGGTCATAAAATATTATATCAAAAATATAAATTAATCTTTTCATATTATTTGAATATAAAAGAGTTTTTAGTTCAAATTCAATTAAATAGATAAAAATTTAAATGTGAATTCATTTTATTATTCACATTGAACTAATTTCTAACAAATAAAATATACTATTACGTAAAGGAAGAAAAAGTACTTTTTTAGTTTTCGTTAAACATAAATTGATTAATGTCATATAACCAGCTTGAAGATAAACAAAGCTCATTAAAAAAAAGTATATGAGAAAAAAAGAAGAACATGGTTCATTCACTCCATCCATAACAAAGTGAAAATAACTGTATTTATATGTCAGAAATTATGACGTATACAGATTTAAAAAGTAGAGTTTAGAACATAAAATAAAAAACAAAACCAATCATTTTGTGTAATTTTAAAGAAAGACTAAATCAACCGGTAATTATATGATAATTGAAATAGATTGTATAAGATGTATGAAAATAATTTGATAAAATATAGAAAATGTAATGTTAAAACATAAAAATGAGCATTCCTAAATTATATTTAATTTAAATTGCTAAGTATAGTTGGATTGTCTAGCTAACTATATTATAGACATGAAGGTGATATTTGGATAATCAATATGTTATGATAATTTTGATCACTTCACAAATAATAAAGAACTTATTTTAACTTTTTTAAGATTTTTTTTAACTTTCTTACATTACATACTCCCTTTATTTCGAAATAAAGTTTTGTTTTTATTTTTTTATTTTGTTTCCAATCGTGTTTTACATAATTATGAAGACTTCAATGATTTTTTTTTCAATCTTACCCTTATTCAATCAAAAGAAATTTATATAATTTAAAAAACTGGGTCAAAGAACTAGAGTATATTTTTTTCAAGATATATATTAAAATTAATTAAGTAGAAGTATCTTACTTTATAGCCCCGCCCCAAATTAAAAAAGAAATTGACATACTACAAGAAGGTGAATATCATGGAACCGAAGAGTACATAACAAAATAAAATTGAATTACACTTTCTATGTTTTAAAAATAAAACTTTTCATGAAATGAAAATCCAACAAATTGAAGTAAAAATATGGTGTAGTGTAGTTTTTGTAGTAGTTAATACTATTCTTTAATGTTTGTTATTTAACTTGAAATAAGAAATGTATAGGTGCCTCTTTTGCTCTTTAACTTATGTTGTAGTAGTTATGTGAGAAAAACTTTAAGAAAAATTAAGGAAACACTATTTCAAATATGAAATAAAAAAGATAATCTCAAGTAGGGGTTTCATGAAATAAAAAATAATGAGCTTATATAAACAAAATTGAGGAATCTTTAAAGAAAAAATATAAATAGTTCTCTGTGCAATAGTTTCTTTTAACCTTTGTTAGTAGTTAGTATTATTACACACAAAGTTACAATAACTAATTTGCATCTGAGCAAAAATACATACTTGCAATAATAACAAGTTATAAGAATTCAAACTAAAGAAGTTACATGGAGAATAAAGACACACACATCTTCCTTGGACCTTATCATAAAACAATAGATAAAAATTAGAATACAAAATCAATGCCCACTTTTTTTGATCTCTTGTCTGACACCTCTTTGACAAACTAATTAACATTCAAGAGTCTTTTTCATCGTGTTAAGTTAAAACACGAATTTGATAATATAATAATACTACAAAGAACAATGAAATATAAAGGATAATCTTGAGTTGAAATTTCATGAAACAAAAAACTTGTGAATTTATTTTGTCATTAAAAATAGAGAGATAAAATATTTTAAATTTTATAATTTAATAGTTGAAGGCTATGAATATGAAAACTTAAAAGTCATAGAATTAATGATATTATAAAAAAAATGAAGTTAGTAGATTTACATTATGGAGGTTAAAATTAAAAATTAAAAAAAAAATGAAAAAACACAAATAAAGTAGATAAAAGAAATGCATTTATATTACACAATGATATAATTTTTTTGAATGGAATAAATAAAAAGAAAAGTAAAAAAAGAGCAAAGAAAGGAAAAAATTATAAAATAAATAATAAAAATCATAAAATTTAACTATCGTGAATAGTTTGTTGGAATTCTTTTTAGATCAAATGGAAAATTTTTTAATAATTAATGAGAATTTGAGAAGTATTATAGGAAAAGAGAATAATAGCTTTAATGATAAAATATATTAAATATGACTATTGATGAAAATATAAATAAATATAATTATTTTAATGATCTTTTATTTTTAGGTGAATTTTTTGGTATTTTAAAATTAGAAAAAAGGCCAAGAAAAGATAAATTGGATTGAAATTCTTAGAGAGGGTCACGTCGCCGTTTTTATATTCAACTTTATTATTATTATATATAGATTTTTAATAAATTTCACTTTTACAGTAAAATAATTAGTTTAAATAAAAGGAAAAAAATATAAATATAAATACAAATAAAGGTCATAGAAAAATGTCACATATTATACAAGAAAATACAAAGAAATCATACCTTTGACAATTAATTCTCGATACATATCATGAAAAATATCCAGGATACATCTATTGATGAAAATATAAATAAATATGATTATTTTTAATGATCTTTTATTTTTAGGTGAATTTTTTGGTATTTTAAAATTAGAAAAAAGGCCAAGAAAAAATAAATTGGATTGAAACTCTTAGAGAGGGTCACGTCGCCGTTTTTATATTCAACTTTATTATTATTATATATAGATTTTTAATAAATTTCACTTTTATAGTAAAATAATTAGTTTAAATGAAAGGAAAAAAATATAAATATAAATACAAATAAAGGTCGTAGAACAATGTCACATATATACAAAAAAATACAAAGAAATCATACCTTTGACAATTAATTCTCGATACATATCATGAAAAATATCCAGGATACATATTTAGAAAATGTATTTTTCATGTAATTAAATACACATATTTATGCAATTTAAATATGTAACATTACCTTTTTCTATAGTATCATCTATTTTTTTACGTCACCGTTTTTATATTCAACTTTATTATTATATATAGATATGTAATAAATTAAATATTTCACTCAGTAAAATAATTAGTTTAAATAAAAGAAGAAAGATAAATACAAATAAAGATCATAGAGAAATGTCACATATTATACAAGAAAAGATAAAAAATCATACCTTTTAATTCTGGATACATATCATAAAAAATATTCTGGATACATATTTAGAAAATATATTTTTTATGTAATTAAATACACATATTTATGCAATTTAAATATGGAACATCTCCATCGTACCTTTTTCTATAGTATCATCTGCTTTTTTTGTTTTTTGAAAGGTTGTTCAAATTCAAAATCGTAAATCTCGACTTATAGAACCTGAAAAAAATAAAAAATAAGTTAGCATATTTTTATAAAATAAAATATAAACAAATGAAGGATGAAGAATAATTATTTGAAAAGCTATGTTAAAGGAGTTACAGAAGAAAAAATAATATTTAAATGAGTAAGGAAAATGACTAAAAGAATAGAGAGGAGGAAAGTAAAACAAAAATAAAGTAAAATGAAGCTTTCAGTGATAGTTTTTATGAACTTGAAATAGCATTAAAGTATAATTAAAAGGTAAAAAATTAATTAGAAATTGACTTTTAATATGGCCACGTTTATAGACATTTTAAGACGGCAGTATCATTTATCTTGTGCATTTAATTTTTATTTTTTTTTTGAATTCATTGTAATAAAAATGAAGAAAAAATGCTAAGAAAATCAACAAAATCTGATAAAATATATAAATTCATTTCCTGATCAATGAGGCATACCACATCAGCGGGCTTATGTTCCTCCTTTATATATATATATTGTAGGATAAAATATATACTTTATTTACGGGGAAAAGTAACATTTTTCTCATAATCCGTTGTAGTCTAGTTGGTTAGGATACTCGGCTCTCACTTGAGAGACCCGGGTTCAAGTTCCGGCAACGGAATATTGTTTTTCTTTTGAGAATAAACAAAACATCTAAGAAACCATCAATATTCAAATATCTTTCTTCCTATTTTTTATTTTTGAAAATATAATAATAATAATAATAACAATTTTAATATAATTCTGCAAATGAATTTCTGGAGAGTAAAATATGCACACACTATTTAACCTCTTTTCTGGTATAAAAAAGAACTAGTGTTGTTTTCCTTTTGAGAATAAACAAAACGTCGGAGAAACCATCAATATTCAAATATATTTCCTCCTATATTTTTATTTTGAAAATATAATAATAATAAATTTAATATTATTGTACAAGTGTATTCACGGAGAATAAAATATACACATATTTTATTTTATGTAAAATAAATAAGTTGTTTTCGTTATAGTCACAACCGTCCCAGGGAGTGTCATAAATTTTTCTAGTGCGGCAGATGGGCCAAGATTGGAGGAACGAATGCTTTCCAAGTGGGCATCTCTGCAGCAAGCAAGTGATTTAGTGCTATCAAATGGGGCCCTCCTTTGTTTTCTAATGAAGAAATTGAAGGGCTAATTTGTTTTTTCCACATAATATTTGGAACCCGCATGTATCGCGCATTGTAGAACTTATTTGAGGGTGACACTTTTGTAGAATTTTTTTCATATTCAAGGTTCGAACTCAAGATTTCTGATTAAAGATGAAGCAATCTTATCATTAATACACCACATTCCGGGCCAGTAGAGTGCTAAAAATTTTCACCTCACAGGCCAAAAAAAGATTTTGGAAGTGATGGATATGAATCATGTGATTTTGAAAGCAATGCACCACCTTTGGTTTCAAAAACTTACAAAAGTATAACACAAAAACAATATTGAATAGGTGTACTCATGTGAAGTTCACGTGGAATAGTGCAATGTTCAAGTGACTTAGCTTTTCAAACTTTTGTGTTAGTGAAGTATAATAGAACAAGTTTGTTCATATTGAGGCCCACCATTGTTGTTGTTGTTGTTGTGACAAGCTAGCCATGTCCTAGGATGATCAAGGCTACGAGTACCTCTCGTTTCTCAAACACTACTTCTTCTCTTTTCCTCATCCTCTTAATTATCTCACGATAGACTACAATTATTTATTGCTTTTGTCTTACCAACTGATTTTAATTTGTCATGTCATTTTCGACCTCAACTTGTTTTGTGGGCTCATTGAAACTACAACTAAAAATAGATGAGATTTTATACTTTTACTCGTAAAAGATTCTGAAAATAAATTATATATAAACAAGAGACAAGAGATTTAATTTTTTTGAGTTATTTATTTCTATTCAAATTATATATATATTGAAATAATATCTCATATGGTCAGTCAACCTAGAGAAGTTTACTTAGAAAGTCAATCAACTTTGTTTTATAACCTAGAAGTACTCAAGTTATAATAGTTTAATTAGAAAGCCACTCAACTTACGATAGTTTATTTATAAAGTCACTCAACTTTATTTTATTACTCATAAGTCACTCAACTATTAATATTTCACTTAAAAAATCACCCTACTAAATTAAATAATTTTTTCATTAAACTTTGTTGAAATCTAATATTAATTTTAAGCTAAATCTTTTATTAAGAAATTATAAGATACCTATTTTAACTACCCGCCCCACTTAATTCAATTCATTAAAATTATATGGGTAATATATATATATATATATATATATAAAATAGTTAAAATGGGTACATTATTATTTCTTAAAAGTTCAGCTTAAACTAAAACTTTCATTTCAACAAAGTTAATGAAAAAATCATTTCAATTGGTTGGTGACTTTCTAGGTGAAATATTAATATAATTGAGTGGATTTGGAGCAATAAAATAAAATTGAATGACTTTCTAAGTGAACTATCTTAAGTTGAGTGACTTTTCGATTATAAAACACAGTCGAGCAACTTTTTAAATGGACTATTCTAAATTGAGAGAACATTTAATCTTAATTATATTTTCTATTTTCTAGTTCCATGTGTCACACCTCTTAGAACTGACTGTCAACCTATTCAAACACAATAGGTTCCTAACTTCCAAACATATATGCTTTAATTTTGAGTCAATTTCATTTGTCAGTTAGTTACTAGTAATATCCACTATTTGTTGCCCACACGCAAATAGTTGGCTGCTTCCAGGGGTTTTCCTAACTTTACAAATATTGTTTTCGACCCGAACATCTGGAACCTTCTCATTTGATATTCTAAACAAGGACCATTAAAAGATCATGTTAGAAAAATAAAATTATACTGTATATATTAGGATATAATTTTTAATTTAATGATGGTTAAATTAGAAATACATAAACTGTGTGCATTTATAAAGAGCGTTACAGTCCCTAAATCAGAGCAAGAGTTTCTTTTATGGTATCTTATCGTTAGAAAAGTAGGAAGCCGCTTAATTTTTGGTTTGAAAGTTCGATAAGCACAAGATGGAAAATGGAGAATCATTACGATTAGTAGTATTAAATGGACGGATGGGGTTGAAATTAAAGATATTAGAATGGATTGAAATAAAACTCCTACTCATAAATACTTCTTTCTTGAGACAAGTGTCAAGTCAAGTAAAATGAAAAGTGGAACGACTGTAAATTAATGAGTGCAACTAGAATTTCTTTTATTTTACAAGATTCAAATAAAAAATCTAGATGAATCGATCTTATTTCATCACATCTTTCGATGATATTTTCTATTTATTTTCATTACATGCTCATCCGAACACCATTTAAACAAAAGTATATGTTCGATTCTCATGTTATCTTTTTTCTTTTCCCTTTCTTTATCAATCAGAAAAAGAACATGATGAAAGAATAAGAATATAGGTGGGCGAGCCTGCCAATCAATCACAAGTTCTGCTTGCGGCAAAAAGTTACTTCCTCTATCCCTAATTACTTGTCTACTTTTAAATTGACACACATATTAAGAAATTAATTAATGACATAATAAATTTATTATTTTATCCCTATTAATTATGAAGTGGATGAAAAGTTCTGTATTTTTTAAAATAATTAATCATTTAATTGATGATATAATAGATTAAAAAAATTATCCTTTCTTGATCAAAATGAACAAGTAATCAGGAATAACTATAAAAAAAAAAATAGATAAATAATTAGGGACAGAGGAGAGGGAGTACTGATATGAATTTCCATGATGAAAAAATCCAATAAAAAAGCATGAAAAAGACCTGAAAACAAGGTAGAAGTGGACGCATATGTTAACAAAATATGTCCTGACAAAGCCATGGTTTTCACAATTTGCTAGGTGGTTATTGCCTGTCCACGAGAGTACCATATGATCTCAAAACACATATTTATTTAATAGTACTCCTTCTCATTTGTCCACCGTACCAAAAAAAAAATAAAAATAGTTATTAAACAATAGTGATTCAATTTTAAAAATTAAAAAATAATTTATATTTTTATGTCTATTTTATTTTTGTTATTAAATATTATTTAATATTTTACATATTTCTTTAAATATTAAATTTAATATATTCAAAAATAATATAGTAATATTATCATGTTATTTTTCCAAATGTGTATCAACTCAATACTTAATAAATATTATTAAACTGAGAGAGTAACAAATCTTATTCCGGAGCTGCTGCAGAGATATGGGAAGTACAAAAGATATAATATAGTAAAGAGTGAACTCCTCATGAAGGCGTGCGGGATGCATGTGATCCTTCTATCGATCAACGTGATATATATTGGTGAAATGTATAGCAGACCAAGGATTTAAATTCATTGATTTTCTTCTCATCTATCAATATATATCTAAATAGAATCATTGTTGTAGTATTTGTGTCATCGGAAATTAAGCTGTTGTTTGTCATAGATTTTAACATGAAAATTCAAGTTTTTAAAGTTATGATTTTATGTGTTTGAATATACATACAACTTAGAAAATTATTGAAGTTTTGTGAATAAAATTCCAAAATATAGTTTTGAATCTTGAACTTGTATATAAATTTTTAAAATCTAATATAAAATCTATAAGACCAAATACTTTCTCTGTTCCTAATTACTTGTTTTTTTTTTTTAATTGTCCCTGTCCATTTTGGCAAATCAAGAAACGATAATTTTTTTTTTATCCATTATACCCTTAATAATTATTTTGAAAAAGGTAGAACTTGATGAAAATCTTAAGTTTTTAATTCATCTATTTCATAAAATTATTATTTTCTTAATAGGCATGTCAATTCAAAGTGGACATATAATTAGGGACTAGAGGGAGTACTAGCTAATTAAATACTTTTTTTGTCTTATTTTATATGACAACTTTTGTTTTTCGAGATTCAAACTTCTTATTATTGACCTTGAATTTGGGTATTGAACTTTAACTTTTTTAAAATAAAATTTACATATTTATACTATGTAAAGAATACTAAACATAAATCACAATATTAATAATCAATTTTTTTAAAAAAGAAATATAAAAGATCATGATCAATAAAAAAAAAAAATCGATAAAATAATTAAAGTGAGCACAGAATAGTCGAATAGCTGCTGCCAAGGAAAAAAGATGTTGGGGTTTGATGGCCCTGAGGTGGTGGAGCAGTGGGGGTGGTGCCCTTATATATATACATAGAAAATTCGATTGTGGGCTAGGGAGCCTAGTGATTTGGAATTTGGAGGCAGGCATGAATAAATGTCTTCTTAATTAGTGTTAACAGTATCTGCAGATTTTTGTCTTTGTCACTGACTCTGCACATGATCACTAGACCAACATTAATGTTATTGGCCACCACACTTTCTTTTCTCTCTACTTATTTTAATCTAACACTATACATAATAACATACACTATTAATTTCGCTTTGCGTCCTGTAGAATAGAGGAAAGTTCAAAAGTTTATATTTTAATTAAAAATGAATATATATATATATATATTTTTGTGTAGGTAAGTCGGTACGTTATCGACATATCATGATTTGGGTAAGGCAAGTTGCAATATTATTTAGTGTTACATCAAGCATTCAATCATAGTAGTACGTAGTAGGGTAGCTACCAAACCAACTTAATTACAAATGAATTGCTAGCTGGTGAAAGAAATTGATGCTGCCAATCATGAGAATAAACAATGAATTTCTCACCTTCTTCAAAATAAATAGCAATATCCATGATTTCTGAAAGGCAGGATAATAATATTTAGTACTGAAACCTGCTATAACAACTCATGTCCAAAATCTGTGCCCAAGGTCAAGGTAGTGTTATCACCGAATTAAGATTGTAATGGAATGGTAATTAGTATAAGAAGTGTCAAGCTCAAACCCTAAATAAGTTGCTTTTGATATAGAAAGTATTTTACCTTTCAAAGTAGAACTTTTCGACACGAATCAAAATTAATCAGATTCAAAGTAAATACAAAAATACAGATAAAAATAATAATAAAGGTCAAGGTAGTGCATTCATCATGTCATCCAGATTTTTGACTGAGATTCTCACTGCATAAATAAATGACCTAGCCGCCCTTGACTCCTGAAAGCATGCATCACTTGTGTTTTTGTCAGCTAAGCCCATTCCCCCCCTTTTTTATATATATAAAATGTAGCCTGTACGGCCATTTTTTTAATGAAGCTTCACCTATAGATATCTTTTAGGGTAATTTGAAAGTTAAAACTCTATATTGATAATATATATAACTTAAATTTTTCGCAAAAGAATGTTATACTATTATTTTATTGGTCTATACAAAATGTTATTAATTTATGGATACTTTATGTCATTGAATCAAGATTACATATTACATGTTTGGTGTTGAAGATAATCTTAATCTAATAATAAATGCTAGAAAAAATTCAACTCGATCAAATCTTGATCAAGTATAAAAAAGGACCGATCTTCATTTAATTAAAAACATAGTACTACTTCTTTGTAAAAGAAGAATGTATAAATGCATGCATAGATTCATAGCCCTTGTCTTCTTTTTCCATTTCTAGTGACAGAGATGCAAATTTCTCAATGCATGCATCTTCTTACTTGTATTAATGAAGTTACACACTTGTAGTCATTCGTAAAATTTGACTCAGAGAAATTAAATTTCCTACCAAGCCAGGTTTAATTTTAATTCTCATTTATACTTGAGAGCAAGATAGAGGAACATTTGTGGCCATTATAAATACGGTAAAGGCCTAAAAATACCCCTAAACTATCCGAAATAGCTCACATTTACCCTTTAACTATATTCCGGCTCAAAACTACCCTTTCCGTCAAAGTATTGGGTCACACTTACCCTTCTAGTTATTAAGTGCCACGTGGACACCACATAAGCACCAAGCATTTCCACTTCCACGTAGACTAATAAGATCCCTAATTTCTAATTCACCCATTTCTCCATTTCCCATACCATATTCACTATGGTTCTGTATCTAATGCTATTAATATTGGGTACTGCAACATGCAGCAGCCTCCCTAATCCTATGATGAGTGAATGCAAAAAGGCAGAAAATGTGATCGATGAAAATCATTTTTTTTGGTGTTTAATGGTCATAAATTAATTTTTCCTATCTAGCTAGACATTCAACTTTATATTAGTACATATTTTAAAACTTCACTTAGACAATTGTTAATTACTCCTAAGGGAAATGGAGAAATGAGGGGTGAAATTGTTTCTAAGGGAAATGGAGAAATGAGGGGAAAATGAGGGAAAATGGGGTGAAATGTATCTTAAGAGAAATGAGGGGTAATGAGTGAAAAGGGTGAATTAGAAATTAGGAATCTTATTAGTCTACGTGGAAGTGAGAAATGTTTGGCGTTTATGTGGCGTCCACGTAGCACTTAACATACTTCTGTTAATTAGAAGGGTAAGTATGACCCAATACTTTGATAGAAAGGATAATTTTGAGCGAAATATAGTTTAAAGGTAAATGTGAGCTATTTCAATCGTCAACACAAAAGTCCAACAAAAAACACATCTCTGTTGGACCACACATACAAAGTGTAAGGACCTAGACACTTTTTAAGATGAAAATTTTGGGACAATTTTTGTCAGCATCAGCTTGGATCTTTAATTAGGATTTAAAGATATGATGTTCATATTTGAAAGTTTTCTCAAAGTCTGTCAGATTCAGATCTTATATATGTTAGCTACACAAGTTACAACACTAGATGTGGTTACTAGCTAATTCATGTTTTGAATTTGAACCTTTTCTACATCTTCATATTAAAGGAGAAAACATTTAAATGCAATAACATAGTAAAATCTCACTAAATTAAGATAAGTGGAACCATAAAATATTATTATTTTATAGAGGTATTATTTAATCGATAAATTAATATTTATTAATTGAAAGAGTGTTTCGATGCTGCAAAATTCGTTCGGAGATGAAATTTCAGAGATTTTAAATGAACTCACTTGTGAAAACATCATTCATGAACTTGATGTCATGATTAATTAATGATCTCAGTTACCGCAATAAAATGAATGTTAATAACATGTTGGATGAGTGAAAGTGACATGTTTAGAGGTTCAAAACATAGAAGAAATTGTGGATACTATTGAAAAAAATAATGTTGATGATAAAGTTGAAGATGATATAATACCTTCGGAACCAGTTACGCATTAGGAAGCACTTTCACATTTAGAACTCTTCATAATTTAATGGTGCAATTCGAAAAGACAACAACAAACTTTTGGATGCAAAAAGAAAAGTTAGAGATGAGCTTCAACTAGATTTAAATTTTAACAAAAAAAATAGAAAAACAATAGAATCATATTTCACTAAATTGATTTGTACTTTTAAGGAATTATTAATTTATAATATTAATGGGACCATATATTTATATAGGGGTCTTATGAAAATATATTATTTTATTATCTTATCAAAATGAATGATTTTTTCCATTGACCCAAGTCGGGACTAAAAGAAAATATTATCTTAGAGAGATTATTAATTAATTGAGTATTAATTTAGAGAGATTTTACTGTCTAGTTTTGTTCCTTAATATTGTCAAAGTCAAGAATATTGCCTGATGTGACTAGAGATGTAAAAAATATTATCGATTCAACATAAATTAATTAATTTTATGTTAACCATTTAATTACCTCAACTGTCTTTTTATTATGTGCTCCAGGATTGACAATATGGACACATAAGTTAGAGTTAGAAGGATTACATTCCAATCAGATGGAGCGTCTGTTCGTAGGAAAATAAGTGAGTATTTAGATAAATAAATATTATTTTAAAAATATTTGTGTACAATCTTGACAAATATTATGCAGAGTGGAAGCGAGGTTATGTAGGAGTTTGGGGTGGCATGGAGAGAGGGAGATTTAAGAAATTTGTTTTTTCTGAGAAACAAAATATTTGTTCAAACTTATAATCAATCAATCAAACATGAAAAAATTGGACAATCGAATATTTCAGGTAGCATTTACCTTAGTCAAAAGAAAAAATGAGAATTTTCGCATATATCCACTCAAAAATAACTTAATTATGCTCCATAACTATAATTTGCTAATTACGATTCGTATCTACATATTAGAGGAAGGAGAGAGGCGAGCGAGAGAGGACAGGGAGCTAATTGTATTTGCATATCTGTCATATAATTGTATATATATATATATAATTTGTATTTGTATATGCATAAGTGACGTAATTACAGCTAAAATTGAGGATGGACCCATAAGTCGAGCAAGTATATATTTGCTTATCCGCTTAATTTTCCCATGAAAATATGTGTATCCATTACTTTTAAGTTGATTGTTTTTTTTTTTGAGAAATTTTCACAAATGACTGTATTTGTATATCAGTCATATAATTGTGTATATATATATGTATAATTTGTACTTGTATATGTATAAGTGACGTAATTACAGCTGAAATTAAGTTGCGAGCCGTACTTAATTCAAACTACTGCTATGTTGACCAATTAACTAGTATATATTTGCTTACCCCGTGTAATTTTCCCATGAAATGAAAATACGTGTATCCATTACTTTTAAGTATGATTATTTTTTTGAGAAATTTTCACAAATGGCTGTATTATAGGGTTGAATTACCATACCCAACGATAGTTTTAATAATATTTATAAAAGGTAGCACTGGTTTCAGTCGCGATATAATGTATCACACTCGCTAAGAGGTTGTATATGAGATACTATCTTAGTTAAAATTGTAAAAATCATGACAAAATCTTATAAAAGAACAAATAAAAACACGTTATTAATGGTAGTTCACCCATTGTGCATTTTTAGAGTACCATGTATCTCTAATCTAAGAATAAAGCACGCAAATTCGACCTTCTCTGCTTTAACGTGTGTGAGCAGGAAAAACCAAGCATTAGTTGATGTGTAAAGGATCGAAATCATTCAATTTCTGCATTTGAAGGTATATATAAGTGCCCGTTTGGATTGACTTATTTTAGGTGCTTTTAAGCCAAAATAGCTTTAAAGCAGTTTTGAAGTGTTTGGGTAAAATTAAAAAGTGCTTATAAGCACTTATTTTAAAGCCAAAATAACAAAAATAAGCCAAAAGTCATTCCATACAGGGCCTAAGTCGATTCATGTTTGGTTAATTCAAATTGGGTAGTAATTTTTGGGAAACGTCTCAGAATTGCAAATTTTCAAGTATTGTAATAACTCATCGCCATTGTTATATCTTATATTCACAATGTCAAACATTATACTAATTAATATTGTTACGGCATTTCGGACAGTGCAATTCTGAGAACATCACATCGATTATTATCAAGGATTATGCTTTATAAGAAGATGTCATTGTTGCGATTCAAAACAAACGGGAATCGATGACACTGGAAAAAAAAGTACAAATTAAATCAATCCATTGTTTCATTTAGCATCATCATATCCAAAAGAATTTCTAGTTTTAACTTAGAAAAAATTAGCGAAAAAAGTAGTTGCTTTTAGTAATTTAAAATGGATTATGATTTAAAATTATTCCGACATAACAAAAAAAAAGTTTATCATGAGAAAATGGTCGGCAACAAGGTCGGTGATCAGCTCGATCGATGTAGACAGCCCCAAAAAAAAGCTTACAAGAAACTCCATTAATGATTAATGCATATGCTAAGCTTACTACTCCTATTTAAGTTAGAGTTGACTTTGTTTCATTAATTTTAATGTTTGTACTAACTTTCATTAAAGGCCAAGACATGCAACATCATACAAGAAACATTCATAAATAAAATTAAAAATCTTCATATTTTTAATTTTTTAGATTAAAAAATCAAGAAATAATATATCATTTAATTTCTAGTTTATTTTTATTACTAATTATAGTCATTTCTTAAAACGTTGAATTTGTTATATTTATTGTTGTGTGACTAAGTAAAAATGAACGGGAGGAGAGTTGACTTAAATTTGTTTGTGAGTTACGTTGTTGAGTGGTACAACTAGGTAGCCCATAATGTACACATGGGGAAGAAGAAGGTATTGTAATTGTTACGCCGTAGCCAACGGATTATAAGTTTGATGTTGCGTAAAATGTAGACCGACATCATATTGTCATGTTACATGCAAACACGATCACCATATATAAATGTTTCAATTTGTAATTCTTCTTCATTTGCACCCTTAATACCCACATATACTTTCATTATGTTTTGACAGCTTCTTCAAGACAATCCCAATGAGATAAGCCTTAACCTCCTTGGTAAAGACGAAAAGGACCAAGCTAAGCTTTGTCGCCCATTATTATTCCAATGCACTTCCATACCGTACATGAATTAGCAAACCCCGTGGGTTCATGCTCTCTCATTATATAGATACTACTCGACATTTTTTCCTTTTTAGTACCACGTCACAAAAGGAATGTTATCTTAATATAATAAGAAATAATGATTAAAGTTTTCATATTATCATTAATGAAATGATTTACAATCATCTAAAAATCTTCTTTTTTTTCTTAAATATTATGTCAAGTCAAAAAATGTCATACAAAATGGGATAGTATATAATGGAATTGAATGGGGTACTTGCATTGAGAAGACGAGAGGTGATTCAGGTCCAATAATAAGTCCTAATAGATTTTTAATAGGATAAACTACCTTATTAGACCATCACTACTATATATACTAATATTATCTTTCCTTTTAAACAATTACATATATTACCACTTTTAATATATTATCACTTTTAATATTTTATACCATATATTAATATATTATTTGAAGATACAATTAGATTATTAGATACCCACATACCTTAAAACTAGGATTGATTAATTATCTGCTTAATTAACTCTTTCACTCCAAATCAACCACTATCTCTTAATTCTCCCTTCCCATATTTATCACTCAATCATGTCTCCTCTTTATGATTCAGGAATTTCATAGTACAATTTCATTCCAACAATAGCTAATCTACTCTCTTCTTCTCAAGATATCATCACCATGGCTGACAAATTCTCCTGAACCCAAATATTATTTTGTATTGTTCATTTATAACTAGATCAAATCAAAGTAATTGCTATAGAGAAAACTTTAATTCAGAGTGGGCCTTGATTGTTTGTCTCCGGAAGAAATGGATCTAAGTTTTGATTATGTTATGCCACAACACAAAAGGATCAAAGGGAGTATTGTAGAGAGTTTTTGTTTGCTGGTGTTCTTCTAAGGCTTTCTTTGGTTACCGTGACATGAATTTGGTAGTACCAATATTACTTTGATATAGCCCTTGAAACATGTGTATCCAATAAGTAGTAATCTTAATTAAAATCTGAGTTGTATTTTTAGTAATGTGGAGTCTGACCATGTATATGTATTCACCATTAAATTTCGGATACATGATTTTTAACAACACGATGATATTAATGATACGACAGATACTCTACAGTCGTGATTTGTTCCTAAATTCATGTGATTCAACTACATTTCATATTTAGATACACATAATTAAATGTATATGCTTATAATGTATCCGAGATACATGTTTTTGGATATAACGTATGAAATTTAAATACACATAATTAGATGTATATGCTTCCTCTTTTTGTATATTCTATACTTAGATACACATAATTAGATGTATTTGCTTACTATATATTCGAGATACATGTTTTTGGATATAACATATGCAATTGATACTTGATACATCAAATTAGTACTAGATACATATAAAAGATACATGAAATTAATATTATATATATATATATATATATAAAATAGATACATAAAATTAATACTAGATACCTATAACAAATACATGAAATTAATGATAGATACTTCTATGCTACATATGAATGTACTTGCGTGACACTCATGTATCTAAGTGTTTAGTTTGTTGGATACATCATATATTGATATAGATACATCAAATTAATGAATTTATTATTTTAAGAGTAATAATTTGAAATTAATCAAATTGCATTACCAAGATATACATGTTTTTATCTTATATTAATAATATTAATGAATTTACTATTTCAAAGAATAATAAAATGAAATTAATTATCTATGTATTTTGAAAATTCTCAATTACTCCTCTAATTAAGGAAATCGGTTCCAACCAATTAATTTAAATAAATAAATTTTGTATCTCAATTTTAAAATTCGACAGATACTACATGTATCTCATGGATTCAGACTCATGTATCCTAAGCATAAAATATGATACATGAAGTAATATTTGAAACTATTGAGAATCTTAATAATTAAGACCTAAACTAGTGGAATTTATGTGGTTGGCCCTTTTTAATAATTAATAGGATCTATACATGAGGAGATCACTTTAAAAATAAGTTATTCATGATCAATCCAATACAAAATTATCTTTTAGTCGATACGCAAAAAGTTTAAGTGAATTGAACGAACGATCAATTTTTAGGCCATATTTTGCACCCAAACCGGATTTGGGACTGTATTAACATTCTATTAGCAAATTAAGAAGAATAAGATTCTGGAAATTATCTGTCAAACATGGGTTCATTATCTGGCACACGTGGAATATGATCCTCCCACACGTGGGGTGACGGCTCATATATAAATCAACACTAATTAACCTGTCACGTGCCCCCAGCTAATACCAGGACCCTTTTTTTTTTCTCTTTTTCTTACTCATTCTTTATTTATCATAATCTTTTTCTGTAAAATTTTACGTAATTTACGTTTCCTGCCAAGAAAATTTGACTTCCATTTGAATATCAAACATATCGCTGTCAATCTGAATGTGCCAAAACGAAAAAAGACAAAGAGCACAATATTATCAATGGTGTGAAAAATAAAATCACTTGTACACGATTATATTTCAAGAAAAATAAATATTTGATTTTATGAGGTGAAGAAATATCTTCATTTTGGTGGAAACGACAAAGGGAAATCAGAGTTAGGTATTTTGATTCTATGTATCTATTTGTCATAAGCTAAATAACTTGAGTTATATAAATTGTTTTATCATAAATTATTTTTTCCAAATTGACTTGATTTGAATTTAGAGGAATGATAAAATTACGTATAAACTCATTTATTGTTTAATTTGTGACCATCTCATCTAAAAATTTAAGCTATTAGAGATAACACGATTTTTATTATTTAATTATAATCTCAACACGACCCTTTACTCGCGAATCCAAATTTATTTCCTGAGTCAAACATGTGAGCTAAAAAAACACATTTTAATTATTTAATTATATTCTCATAACTTATTTAATCCTTGACAATTGGGCACTTGCAATGTTTCATGTTTAATTAAATCCAGATTAATTGTGGAACAAGTTTTAAATTTGAAACTTTGATTTCTCTTCGATAGAGCAACTTAATTACCAAGGACCCCGGCTTTAAGGAAAGCTGCTTAATTTGTGGAAGAAAAATATAAATGATAAAACAAACAATATGTCTTTTCTTCTTTTGATCAACTTTTTTCTTATTCTGATCTGTATGAGTTGTTTTTCCATCAGCTTTTTATTTCAAGTTTCGACAATTTGGTTCTTACAGCTAGTTGACCATGTGGAGAACCTTTTATTTTTTTTCAAGAATGTATGTATATTTCATCATTCCGAAAAGAAAAAACTCCACTTTTAATTGTCATGTTGCATTTTCCAAAAGTCAATTTGACTAATTTTCAAAGTTAAATTGTTAAAAATTTAGTTATTAAAAAACTATACGAAAAGTTCTATAAATTTCAATTTTTTTTTGCATATTATGATGCAAAAATAATCATAACATATCAATCAAAGTTATTATCGTTTGACTCTAAAAAAGAAAATTATGACAATTAATAGTGGACGGAGAAGAATAAATTTGTGTAGTTTCCACACAAGATGCACTGCATTATTAGGTATACGTTCAAACGAACTCAATGTATAGTTTTTGTTATATATTAGGTACGTGTGACTCCAATAACTATAAAATGAAATTTGATGGTTGGTTGAGTTGATCTTTAATGAAAAAAAATAACCTTTTTTTTTTTTCAATTTCATGGTTGTTCTTTTATATGTGAATGAAGCAGGGCTCAAAATGGGTAGGTAGAGATTTATTAGTATAAAAAATGTTTCTAGATATTGTCAAATGTTGCTGGTAGATGATTTTCTTCTTTATTTGGTAAGCAAATTAAACAGAAATGTTAATGAAAAAGAACAATTGGCCAAGAAAATGATCTTTGGGAACATATCGTCATCAGCTTAAAATACGATGAAATTTTTTCTGTTTTTCCAAATTTGTAGAGGGCTAAACTTTTTTTGCTATAAACAAATAAAAACAGTGAGAGATACTTATTAGTTTTGAACATATTAGTTATCGCCAAAGTTTAAACCAAAGGGGCCTTTCAATTATCAAATCACCACAAGTTTAAAATTTAAATTTGAACCCAGAATCTCCGGGGGGGGGGGGGGGGGGGGNGGGGGGGGGATTGTCCAATTGTTTATTTTGGAGAAGTGATTAAAATTGTCCAACGGCATTATTTTACTTTTTTCTTTATTTGAAAATTGGAACATGATTCAATTAAAATATATAGTAATAGTAACTTTTCAATTTAGACTCAAATTCAATTCCCAAATTCACTTTGACCGTCAATATTCGTCATTAAAATTGGAGCCAATGATATTCAGTTGCACTGGTTCTTTATTTAACTCCAAGAAAGAAAATATTTCACTTGTACTTATCACACTTTGAAATACTTTCTCCGTCTCATTTTATTATGTTATTTCTTTCTATAAATAGCTAGACCACAATACTTATCATTTTATAAAATTTAAGCATAAATTACCATAAATAATAAATGAAATATATGATAGCTCTTCAATCAACACTTACGCAGTTTCTCATCTCAAATTATTATAATAGAGCAAAAATTTCACTTATATTGTCCCTTGTATTTCTAAAGTAATTTGCAATGTTTTCCATGTAGAATATTAATTGCTTGTCATTTTCGAAGATGAAACAAAGCATGGGTGCAGTAGGACCGTAAGAAAGAGGAAATACTACTAGTATGCAAAGTAGATAATGACAGTTTATCTTGCCAAGTGGCACCACTGAATTATATGAGCTGTTCAAATCGAATTCGTCTTCATCCCCCAAAAGCAAAATTAAAAACCGTTAAACAAAAAAAAGGGGCCGAGGGTAATACAATTGAGGAAGTAAACGCGTTTAAGGAACCGAAGTGAAAATACCGAATTAGCCCCTCGACAGAGAAATACCCATCAGCCTATATATAGGGCAACTAATTCCTCATGATTTCAGAATTCAGTGACATTCCTAAATCTGTTATTTAATTAGTATTTGATTATCAGAAGAAGAAGAGAAAAAATGGGAGACAGCACAATGACATGTGTAGACATTCTTTTGGCAATCATCTTGCCTCCTCTTGGTGTTTTCCTCAAGTTTGGCTGCAAGGTACCCTTCTTTTAATTTAGTTTGGTGTCCGATCAACTTGTGTGCTTGAATATTTACTACTTTTCACAAGTACATGAATAATTTTATCCACCAAAGCGTAGAATTTATGAAGCGAATTACATAGCATCTTCTAGCCACGATCGGAGTTAATTTTCTACTACTCTGATTTTTTTTGTTGGGAAAACAAAACAGGTGGAGTTCTGGATCTGTGTTTTGTTGACTCTTTTTGGATGGCTACCTGGTATTGTCTATGCTGTTTGGGTTCTTACCAAGTGATCATCTCCTCTAGAGAAGAGAAAAAAGGTAAAACATAAACCTGTAATTTTAATTTGGAGGAATATTCATATAAGATCAAACACCTTGAAAATTCTCTCAATCTGCTTACAATTTCAGAAAAGTATCTGATTCCCCTTTTACTTTTTTTTTGACAGGTGAATATGTGATGAAGCCCACTACTAAGTCACTTTATTTCCCCTAATGGAGTATATTATCTAGCTGTTGTTTTATTTATTCTTGGATGTATTTTTTCAAAGTTTATCCCCTCCTTTTTCTTTATTGGCTACTATTCTCTCTTGTCAGGAAATTTGGATAGAGTTTTGGTTGTGTACTTCCATTCTGTTATTTTAATTGAATATACCAATAATTGTTTTACTCCTATGGTTTCTCTTTTTAACATGTTGCTTGTGAACTCTAACTACTGGTGGTTGGTAGGTAGGATATTTTTTCAATAGACGTGTTTGATTTTATCATCAACACCAACACATGTAATACGGTGATACTCAATTTTCTTTTTTCATTTTATAATAAATTAAAGAAATATGGGGAGTGAGGTGAGGACAATAGACAATTTGCATGCAGTCACAATCAGTTTCATCATCAAAGTAGTAAGCGACAATGGTGGTGCTTTTCTTTAAGATTAAAAAAATAGTATATGTTTAATTTTACTGGTTTATTTTAACAAAAATTAATAACATAGTATAACTACATAAAATAGTATTTCAAGACATGGTTAATAAGTATAGTTTAATAAAATACACTTTTAATTAAAAATTTATGGAGAGATATGCTAAATCAATAGGCTATGAGTAATATAAAACGGAGGAAATAATAAAATAATAGAGATCAAATCCAAATTACGTATCCAAGTTTGGCAATATTAGCACAGCGTGTGTCGGCAGATGTATCCAATTATAGTTGTGCTTTCTTCTCATTTAAACAAATAATTAACGCAATTTCGTGACCAAATTGTGATTGCTGACTGGCTAGTGCCCACACGTGCCTAGGAATAGCAATGAGGTGGGGCAAATGCGGGGTGGAGAGGGTTAAAGTGAATTTTTTTAAAATTAATGCGAACAGGGTGGATTGCAGGTATATATGAATTTAAATTTAATTTTTAAAATGTTATAAGAGTGATAGATTATTTATTAAGATAATTTCTTTAAAATTACTAAAATATTCAAAATAGTAAATAAAAATAGTTCAATAAAAAATAATTTAATTTCTTATCTGTTTCCCAATTAACCTTTAAAAAAAACAATTTTAAGTCACTATCCTATTAAATTAATACAACTTAATGAAAAAATAAATTTATTTTATAAATGTTTTTTAGATATTTAACTCAATTAGAACAAGAAAATATTAAAAAATTAATCGGAGCGGATCTATGTGGGCGGGTTGAAAGCACATCCCATTGCCATCCCTACACGTGCCAATCAGTTGGAGAAGCTTCACTTTTCAATTCCACTTATTTCCATACTTGTCTTAGAGGGGAGTCAATTGAAGGGAAGAGAAAACTATCAATTCTTAAATGTTTATTAATTATTTCTTCAAATTTGAATCATTTTTTGCTTTGTATGTTATTCTCTGGTGGGTATCGTTCTAATTTTGTTGCATATTACCGAAGGGACGATTCTTATCCACCAATAACTATGTGAATCTATTTTTATCTTTTAAATATAAAAACTAAAACTAAACCCCTGTTTGTGAACCGATATAAAGCTAGCTACCACATCAGTGAAACAAATGGAATACAATTAACTTAACAATGGAATAAAAAGGTTACTATGAAAAGTTCCATCGAAAGAAGCGTAGATGTAGTTTGATATAATAGAGAATGGTAGCTACTCTAAATTTTGAGGAACATGCATGTGAATGGTGAATTACAATTTAGACAAAAGTAGCATAAACAAATAGGCTTGCTTAGCGGATAATCTGGACAAAAACCATCAAAACTCATCTCATGTCCATATGAAGCAACAACGTACTAGCGTTCCATATGCAAATGGAGTGAAAAGTTATCAGTCATCCCACACATAAACAATTAAGACTTCCCAAACAAATTAAGTTATCATTAGTGGGATAACTAATCCATCAATTTCATGTAAATTACTGAAGAATTAATAATTAATACTTTTAACCAGACCCATGCTAAATTAACTTCGCATTTTTTTATCCTCAAATTATTATTCCTTTTATCTCGATACCAAACGTCCCCTTTAATGAGAACGCCAACTTAATTCCCATGTGATGGAGAGGGTGAAAGCAGTAGTCCATCCCTCCCATTACAGCTCTTTTACCACATGTCGGCGCTAAATGGGGATGAGTTGTGAAAATTGGATCCGACTCCTCTCCATTTTCCCCAAGTTCCTATTTGAATTAGTGACACATGGCATAGGTTATAATATAAGATTTAATTTTCCAATATATATTTAGTATTAAAAATTATTATAATCTCACAATCTTAGCAACATATTATCTTGTCCGTAAATAAAGAGAAAAAAAGTTCTTCCTAATTACTTTTTTTTTACGTGGGATATTTTTTTGTTTTCTTTTAAATATTGAACTGCGGTCAAATATAGCTAATGTTAATTTTGGAGGAAATAGAAAAAAAAAAGGTGAATAAAATAGAAAAAATAATACTCTTCAATAGCTAATGGTTAAAAAGAAAAAAATCAAGGAAAAAATGCAATAAAAATATTAACTTAAAAAGAAAATTAAATTAGCATCCTTAGGTAAAAAAAAATAGGAAGAAAACTGTTTTCCCCTAAATTTATGTACAAGATAATATGTTGTTAATATTGTAGGGTTATAATAATTTTTAAAATTAAATAAATAATATATTTATTATTTAAATCATGATTAGAAATTTACTTTAGAAATTAAATCTTAGTCATTTAATTTAACCTATGACATGTGTCACTAATCCAAATAAAAACTTGGAGAAAATAGAGAGAAGAGAAATGGAGAGGAGCCTGATCCGTGCAAATTCTATTCGTACTAATCCCAAAAAAAAGTTTTTAAAGGCAAAGCAGTTATAATGATGCAAACGTGATTAAAGACGAAACTAACCCTCAGATACTTATCAGCCTATATATAGTGCCACAACTTCCTCCTGTTTTAATCAAAATACATACTTACTGTTGAATTAGCATTTCTTTGATTATCATCATCAGAAGAAGAGAAAATGGGAGACAGCACTATGACATGCATAGACATTCTTCTGGCCATCATCTTGCCTCCCCTTGGTGTTTTCCTCAAGTTTAACTGCCAGGTTAACTCCTCTTAAATTTTACTTTTTTGAGTTCACTACTCCGATTAATTTAAATTCATCAGTCCACTAAATAACTTACTTACTACTGCACACAATTTCCCTAAAAAAATTCTACTTATCATAGGTTTGTACTTATAAAGATAAATTTTAATATATATTTTGTGTGTGTTTTGGGAAAACAAAACAGGTGGAGTTCTGGATCTGTGTTTTGCTGACTCTCTTTGGGTGGCTACCTGGTATCATCTATGCTATTTGGGTCCTCACCAAGTGATCATCATATGGTAATTTTTTCTCAATTTTCATTACTCTATTTTTTATTTTTTATTTTTGGTTTGGAAAAGTACTCAAATAAGGTCTAATTTGCTTAGAAGATATTTTTCATACAAAATAATAGTAGTATATAGAAAGAGTATCCAATTCCCTTTTTTTTTTCCTAGTTTGACAGGTGGATATTTGAAGACCATATTACTACTAAGTATCTTCATTTGCGCTAATGGAGTATCTAGCTACCTTTTCTATTTATTCTTGGCTTTTGGTTATTTTTCTCTTGTGGACAGATTGTGTGATGAAACATATATCGTGCTACTATTGTTAGTCATTTGGGATTGTAATGTAACTTCCACTCTGTATTTTATTGGATTATGTTGATTGTGTTACAGCTGGCATTAGCTTATAACTCTATTTTATTATATATATATATTCCGTTGGCACGTGTCCCATTTTATCTAAAAACCAACCTTATGATGATTATTACTACTACTTAATTTTGTCATAATATTCTCTTTTTACAAAGAGAAAACACAAATGGGGACAAAACTGCAGTCACATATCAATCATCATCAAAGTAGCAAGTGACAAGTGGTGGTGCTATGTCTAAATCATTTACTTTGCCATACACCAATAACGAAGCTTTGGATTCTCATTAATCACTGATTTTCTCTTTCATATTCCTACCTTTGGGTGATCCCCAAAGATAAAAGAAGCAAATAGAAAAGTGATTTCCTTTTTACTATAATGGACAGAACTCTATTTCAAATCAAAATGATATTATAATCGATTAGAAATATGAAACAGACATATATGATATAACTTTCACAACCACTAAAACATATTGATCACAGGTTTAAAAGTGTCGCAACAAGGCATTGTACATGCAAATCAATAAAACAACAGTAAGATTAATGATATAGTAATTCGAAAAAGGGTAATAACATGGAAAGAGGGAACGCCAGAATTGGGAAATCAAATTTCCAAACACCTCAAGATATTACAACTAAGTTGAAGATATATCACAAAACACAAACGAAACATTGTCCCTATGCCAGTTACGTCTAGGCCCATGCCTGCACGTTCCTGATAATTCATGTACATGATCAAAGGAGTCACAAGGCACTAATATATTAAGAGTCGTTTGATGCTTGTTTACCAATTTCAAGTGGGGCATAAATGGGGTATAGGCGGCTGTTGTAAAGGAGCCAGACTTATAATGACAGGCTGCCTACTTTGGACCAGAAATAAACATCCGTTATATCTTTTTCTTCTCAAGCAATGGCTGGCAACTGGTGTATTGAGGACTTTTGGGATAAATGGCTAATATAATATCTGCACTTGCAACCAAGTCTGATAAAATACACCATCTATTCTAGGCCTTAAATGCTTAAACTAATAATTGTATATGGGGATGAGCACATATCAGCTCAGCTATTATCGCTAGAATTTCATAGTATCACACACAAGACTCTTCATTCCTTCCTACTGCCACATTCATGAGCAAAAGATTCACGGAACTATTGTTCATTCTTTAAACTGCCATTCACGACGACACATGGGACAATGTGCTTGAGCAGATTGAGAATTCACCCACTTCAAAATACAATGAAGATGAAATGCATGGTTGCAAGCACCCCATACTGCAAAGAGTCAAAGACAAGTAATTATCAAAGCATTATAAGCCTTTAAAAAAAGGGGGCCACATTCCACAAAAGTCATGTCAATACTATCCACAACAAATTTATGAACCCAATCCATATTGCAAAAAATCAAATGTCACTGTTGTCATTTTATATATATAGGGCAACCACTTCAACCTCCTTTTCAAAATTCACTGACATTCCTAAATCTGGAGTTTAATTAGCATTTTATCAGAAGTCGTTAAGAAACAGAAGAGAAGAAGAAGAGGGGAAAATGGAAGACAGCAAAATGACATGCGTAGACATTCTATTGGCAATCATCTTGCCTCCCCTTGTTGCTTACCGCAAGTTCGGTTGCAAGGTACTACTCCCTTCTCCCTACTTGCTCTTCTTGATAACATATTACAGTAATTTTTTATTTTTTATTTTTGCTTTGGTCATTCAGTAATCAAATTCACTAGTTTGATTACTTTAAATGCATAAACCAACTAAATAAAAGGCTTCCTTCCAGTTAACTTAAAACTACGGCAGGTGAAAACTTGAATATTGCCTGTAAAAACATGGCATCTGATAGATTTTCCACTCCCAAATTCGGCTTGGCTGGGCATGCTTCATCCTCTTTTATACCACCAGCCTTCTATAGGCCTAGAGAGGTACTAGAGACTACCTTTTCCTCCTCTTTTTTTTTTCCTTTTTGGGGTTCAAGGGTGGCCAGGGCTAAGGATTTGTCAGTGTACAATGCAAATGAAAGTAAAATTTTACTTTTTCTTCTAAAACACTGAAATTTTGTATAAAGATGGTGCAGATTTCACATGAAAATTTTCTTTTCTGTACTGGAAACAGGTTGAAATCTTCATCTGTATTTTGCTGACTCTCCTTGGGTGGATACCTGGTATTCTCTATGCTTTTTGGGCCCTCAACTCCTCACCAAATGGTCTTCCTTTCCTATGGTAATTGTTCTTAAATTTCATCCTTTCCACTGCCAAATAGAAAAAGGGTAAAATATAATTCTGTCATTTTAGTTTGGAGGAGCATTCAACTAAGATCTAACAGCTTGAAGATTCTCTCAATTTGCTTAGAAGATATTCTAGAGTTCAAATAATATACTCTACTATATATGAAGAGTATCTAATTCCTTTTTTTTACTTTGCTTGACAGGTGGGTGTATAAAGGCCCCATTTAGACATAATACCCCTTCAAGTTTCATGCTGATACCTATCGGCTCATTGAGAAGCAGTCCAGATACAGAAAGAATAAAGTGCCTATGCTCTTCAAGAAATTGCCCATAGAGAAGAGATTACTTCAAGACAGAACTTCTGCTTGTTCTTGTGTATATAAACTAGTGTCTAGAATTCTTGTTACATATATCACTTCTCTATCCTTTTTTTACTTTATTAAGGTTACTGTGAACAACTTGTGTAGGAATGGAAATGTCATATTGTAATTTAATGTTTGGAAGGTAAACTACGGCCAAGAGGTCACAACTTAAACTTAGTTGAATTTTCCGTCTTCTTGTTATTCACCCTATAAGAAGCTCTGTTCCAATACTGTAACTTTTGCCAAATAACTTAAAGGCCAAAAGGTCTCAAGTTAGACCTAGTTGAAACATCTGTTTTCTTTTATTAACCCTATAAGTAAGTCTACACCATACTATATCCTTTCCGAGTCACACTGGATGGTCAAAAGGTCATAACTAAAACCTATTTGGAGAAAACCCAGACGTCTTCCCCACTGAACTTACAAAGGAATAAAAAAGAACTGTCTAGTCCTGTATCCCCATCTCTTCTCTTTCATAAACCAAGGCCATTAGGATTGGTCGTCTTGCTAGCAGGATTTAAAAAAACTAACAGGAAGTAGATTTATACTTTTATTCCATGAATAACCACCATAATTTATTCTTACTTTTTCTTTTTCTTATCCAACTTCAAGGAAATTACATATCCAAACAAGGAGAGAATACGAATTTTTTTGTGGAAATTATTGAGAAGTTGTGATTTTCTGAAAACTCCTGCTTTACGGGACTTATACAGGTCAATACCAGCACTTGAAGTCTATCCTCATTCGGTCATTCCTAAACCCAAATTTGATCTCTTCTAACATGCATAATTGTGCATAAAGTTGTTGGCTGATGGTGATACAGTGTGATTATTCAAGCTTCCATCAGAGTAGATAGACATTAGTCTTCATGGGAAAAAGCATGATACAAATAGATTCAATACCACAAACGTCTCACTACTAGGTAAAATCAAATGGATACTTAACAATCTATATCTAAAATTGAGCCAGTAATATGAACTAGTCATAGCAAGATATAGTCAAGCCGCTGAAATGCTCTGTAACACAGACACATAATATGTTTGGGTTTTTTTAACGAAGTAAGAGTTAATATTAAAAGCATCAAGAAGATGCATAATAAGTTAATACTGATTCTCAAAGAATACAACATCCGTGACAAGTGTTTGTAGTATCTTTAGTTGACAGCTTATGGTGAAAATATTTGATTAAAATACTCAGTTAGCTGTTATAACACACCCTATATTAACAATTACCTTCAAAGTTTCTTTCTAAACCTATATTTTCGAAGGTTCACTTCTGTTAACTACAAATTTAAAAGAGGGAGAAGTTGTCTTGAGAAAGTCTCTTTTGCAATGGAGGATAATTGGACAGCTCCAGCCTCCAGATGTATCACAAGCTTCAATTGAAAAGTTCTCTGGTACAGCGACTAACAATGTTACTTGGACAAAAGATACTCTTATAACTGTTAGCATGTTAGATGCAGTTTTCAGTATCAACACCTACTATGCATCTAAGAAATTGTACCTTACACCAAATCAAACGAATTAAAACTAAATATGAAGGACTGCAAATATTGTCAAGGAACAGTTTGTAGCTCTCCTTGTGTTCATGAGTAACATCAATGTAGAAATATGTAAACCTTGAAAAATAATGCAGGGGGTAGTTTCCCGTTTTGTCAAAGAAATGATGAATGCAAAATTATATCTTCTTTTTTCTCTTAGCAAGATAGTCCAGGTGGCTTATGGCCTCAATTGAAAGGCACAAATGCAAAGTCTAGGAACCAGAATATTCTGATGCTTGAATTATTTCACCAATTGCATCAACAATGTTTCTCAAAGATGAAAGTACAAATACATATAGACAATGTACAGACATATAAGGCAATACCAATATGCAATGTACAAAACATAATATTTCATCCAGTAAACATATATGAATTGATGCAACTCATTGGATATACAGATACACTAGGTTTACATGTGAATGGTGATCCAGTATCTTATATGCCTTAGAAAACTATTAGGGAGAGATAAACAGGCTTACTTAGTGGACAATCATCACCAGGGAGTTTGCAATCAGGACAGCAACCATCAAAAGCCATCCTACATATACCACAAGTTTCATCCTGAGCATCCCATGTCCATGAAGAAACCGCATGCCATCTGCAATGCACGAGGAAGTAACAAAAGTAAGATGAAGTAACCACATCATGTAGTCTTAAGTCCGACAACAATTAAAATGCCAAATGCCATGAAGAGTACATACTCTATTCACGATCCCAGCAAAACACCCAATAGAACAAGTTAAGGGAAACTTCATGATATACTGATACAGCCAATTCTCAAGGAAATATGCCAACATATCCTTCAGTCAAAGCAACTGTACACTTGCAACATTACGCTCACCCTCCATTTACTTAAGAAAATCAGAATATGCACTTATGTACCTTAGTGAAACAATCGATGAAACACAAATTAAAGTAGATTTGCGGGGGAGTTCAATGGCTCTACATTCTCCAACAAACTTCAGAAATCAATGATATTAAAATCCTAAGATCACAAGATAAGTCATATCCGATCACTAATTACATATTTAGACAGAAACTAAGCTTTCATATCAGAAATGATTTAGTAACAGTTGCTATAATTCACTGCACTAATTTTCTGCTCAACCAACATACATACCGTATCCTTCATTTAAATATTTCAAATCAATGACATAATCACAAAAGGATACGCAAAATCTTGACTTTCATTGGCTCGTTCTCTGCAATATCAACACCACAAAAACGGAAATTCGTAAATTATATGAGAAATGATAATTAAAAACACTCTTCACAAAAAACAAATAAAAATGAATGCTACATTAAAAGAGAAAATAACCTTTTTCTACGACAAAATTGGTGTGTTAATCTACTGCTTCTGCAAGAAATTTGAAATTTTGAACTGAAATTTCTTGGTTTAGGGTTTTATACCAACTCTGAAAATGGCGGAAAACTAGTGAAAAATATGGTATGATCCTACCCAGTGAGCAACAGGCTTAGGCTTAAGGTCCAGACTGAACTAGCCCATATCGTTCTCACATGGGCCGTTAATAATTTTGGGCTTGTTTATTGGAGAGCAAGTTATGCCGAGATTATTTGAAATGTAAAAGCAAATCAAATCTCCGTGGTTTGTTTTTATAATACATTAGGGAAAATGGTATGAAATAGCAAATTATTAATTCAAATTAAATGTTATAGCCATAGTTTCTTTTATTTGTAATTCGCAGCAAACATTCCATGTTTTTTGCCATCCCATTTGTATACCAAAATATACAAATAGACCCATTCGGTATACATATGTGTTGTATAAAAATTGATTGCAGGACCCATTTGTATACCGAATATACAGATAGACCCATTCGATATACATATGTGTTGTATAAAAATTAATTGCAGGACCCATTTGTATATCGAAATATACAAATAGACTCATTCGGTATACATATGTGTTGTATATATGCGGTAATTTTGTTTATATACAATTACTATGTTTTAGTTTGTATACCGAAATATACAAATACAGATTTTTATGTATATGTATACCAAAATATACAGATTAATAGACATAGCAAACATAAAGTTTGTTATGAAGCGCAATTATACAAACTATAGTTATAGCATACAAATATGATTTTTATGTTTGCTAAACCTAAAATTTACTCTACTTGTAACTTGTAAGGGTAAAGGTTTCTAACTATGTATAAAAAAAGATTTCGTTTTGACATTCCACTCCCTTTATTTTACGAGGTTTTATTCAGGCCTATGAACTTGTTCAAAATTAGTGTTTGAAACCTCATATAGTATTGTTCTATTGTATATATATGTTGTGGCCGTTTTCAGTTGTTTTGTTAAATTGGTTGTAACTACCCCTAATTACCACATAAAATGGTATTTGATTAGATAATATTATTTATCTTACTAATTTGACTATTGTAATTCATATCATTGATAAAAGAAAAAATTAAACTAACAGTTGCAAAGAGAGAAATACATCATATTACTACTACATATAATGAAGCTTGATTAGAAACATAATTTATTCTACTAATTTGACTATTGTAATACACAGCATTGATAAAAGAAAATATTAAAGCAACAGTTGCAAAGAGAGAAATACATGACAAGTGAAAATGTAAATATTTTAATGAATATATTTTTTTAAAAGTTGTGAAGGTTATATATAAATTGGAGGGGTGGGGGTGGGGGTGGGGGGGTATTATTTAAATTTTACTCTATCTTCGCTTTTTTTTTCTCAGTTTTCAACATATGATATTCACGTGGTCATACTGTATATATCTTTGTTAGTCCATACATTGATTATAACTTAATATTTGTCTATAAAAATTATGAACTCTACTAAGAAAAAAAATTATTTTTTGGAATTTATGATTTATCTATTAATTTCCAAATTCACTTTTGTCCATGTATGATGTATCTAATGACTACATGAGATCTCGTAGGATGACCGTTATAATTTGATTTTAAAGCTTACCATAGTTACCTTTTATACAACTCATTCATTAATATGTTTACATGCATCATATGGTCCGTAAGATATGTTAAAATTGAACATACCATACTTTTTTGTTAAATAGAATTATAGTCTATGAATAAGTCATGACAAATTTCAACTAATGATTTTTTATTATAAAATAAATAATAACCAAATTATTAGAGTTAATTTTAAAATACCAACTTTTAAACTACAATTCCACTGAAAAATGTTATTAACAACCTTATTTTACTCATCTTTTATGTTTCTATATCAGATAGTGTTGCAGGGAAATTAGTAATTATTTATTTGTTTTCTCTTTTTTCTACGTAAGAAACACGTATACGAGTATATATCCTGTAAATTTTTAACAATTTTATTTTTTGGGATAAACCAGTTATGACACTGTGACTCCGCCCCTGGTCAGGTGGGAAAAAAAATTGTATTGGCAATCAAAATTGAAAATATTTGGGCACTAAATTTTTTCCAAATATGTTTGATCATCAATTCATCTTCCAGATATGCAAATAAATACAAAATCTTCCATATTAATTAGTGAAACATCTTCATATTTGTATATAACATGCCCATTCCAAGAAACTAAAGGACACAGAACTCTACATCTACCATATATTTTCACCTTGTTTGCATATTTGTTGCATCCAAGAAAGCCAAAAAAATGACAAGAAAGAAAGTGAAATTAGCCTTCATCACTAATGACTCGGCAAGAAAAGCAACATTCAAGAAAAGGAAGAAGGGTCTGATGAAGAAGGTGAGTGAATTGAGCACCCTTTGTGGGATTGATGCTTGTGCTATTATTTATAGCCCTTATGACACTTCACCAGAAGTATGGCCAAACACCATGGGAGCTCAACGAGTGCTCGCGGAGTTTAAAAGGATGCCTGAGATGGAACAGAGCAAAAAAATGGTGAATCAAGAGAGTTTCATAAGGCAGAGGATTGCTAAAGCGAGTGAGCAACTGAAGAAACAGAGCAAGGAAAACAGAGAGAAGGAAATGACTGAAGTTATGTATCAGGGGTTGACTGGAAAAGGGCTTCAGAATTTGAATTTGGGAGATTTGAATGATCTTGGATGGGTAATTGATCAGAACTTGAAGGAGGTTTATAAGAGGATTGAGGCAGTTAAAAAGGGGGCATCGACTTCCTCTTCTTCTTCTGTTGCGGCTGCTGCAGCCGCAGCCGCAGCATCACAGGCTGTTGCTCCACCGACGATGGAGCAAAAGCCTGCTGTGGTGGAATTGGGATTGGATCCGATGCAGAGGACACAAACAGAGTGGTTTACTGATTGGATGAACAGCAACACAAGTGATCAGCATATTGGTTATGGACATGCAGATGAGATGATTTTGCCCAATTTTAATGATAATCATAATGCTAATGTCTGGCCTAATAATTTCTATCCTTAGATTTATTTTCTGCTTCCTACTTCTTTTCTGGATTTTTACTTCTGTCATTTTTATTTTGTTGTTTTCTGAATCTGCCACGATGGATATGAATTATTTTTTCTTAATTTATGGTGGGTAAATTTCTTTTTTTCTGGTGCTTCAGATAGATTGTGTTTATCGTATAAATAAATAAAAGTGTGTGTTTGACAGTTTTAATTTGTCCGCACTATGTTGTTTTAAATTAAATTAATATTCTTGACTCGGTGGTGCTACTATTAATAACTTTACGAGTAAATTGCCTAGTGCTCCGTCATGTCATGTTTTAAAGCAGAATACACTTTTATAAAATTATTACAAGACATGTAGGGGCACAAATTCGTGTTCAAACATGAACATGCGCAACGTTAATCTTAATTCGTTCCGAAAATTTTGATCTCTCTCTCAAAAAAAAAAGTAAAATACATACATACTAAATTATTAACGTAAAATAAAATTTTATTCCAAAATCCAAACCCACTATTTTCTTATGTGTCCTTAAAAAATTATAAGAAGATAATATTACACACAATGATATTTTTGTAATTATAAAAAGCAACTGATCGATAGGCAACAAACACAAAAAAAACTTTGTTAATCAAACAGTGTTATATTATGTCATTCCAATCCATTCTTTACAAAATATCATTAGTCCCTCTCCAACACATTCCTCTTATTTAAGTAGTGTGCGCCGCAGCTATGGCGCAAGGTCTCTAGTTCGATCCCCTACAGGGTATTTCTTTACCAACATGGATTGTGGTGCATTGGTGAGAGTGTCACCCTTAATCAGAGGTCTCAGGTTCGAGCCCTGGGTATGGAGAAAATCCTGTTGGAAGCGCCACCCTCGAATGGCCCTGCAGAGCGCGATCCGAATTTATTCGGAGCTCCAATGTAGGCTCCAAATACCGGGTGGAAAACCAAAAAAAAAAGTAGTGCAAGTGAGATGGTCAAATTAATGACATTTAGAAATTAGAACCTTACTCTAGCTAGACTGAGCAATTTGTCACTAAGAAAAAAAAACTAATATTCCATTAACAGTATTAATTTCTCAGTGGTGTTAAAATTAGACTAATCAAGTTTATGCACCCAACTTGTCCAACGATTGATGAACCTAATTAACTTGTGGACTAGAAAGGAATAAAAGAGTATAACACAACGAGTATATCATTCTCAATCCACTATCCAACATCCAAATAGTAATTAATTCTCTATCTAAAAAAATTAGTGTGATATTTAGCCCAAATTGAGCCATGACAAATTCTGTTAAAATATTTTAAATTTTTTTTATTTGATAGGTTATACGTAGCATAATAAAATAATAATAATAATAATTTATTAGGCAGTAAAAAAAAGAATAGATATAGCTATTGAAATTTAATAAAAAATGATTGGATTAAGTTATGACTCAAATTTTTGCCTAAAACTCATTTTAGTCCAAATAACTTTTAAATAAGTCAATAATTCATTCATTTTATTAACTCAACTCATCTTAACTTGGGTAAATTCAATCCGACCATCATTTGACACCTATAATCAGGATGGTCAAATGTGTGGATGAGCTGACGCTTAAGTTAATAGATGTGTGTACAAGTCATTAACCCTTAGGCTAAAATGGGGATGGATTAAAACTAATAAAATAATGAGTCCATAATCCTACCCAATCTACTCTTATAAAATTTTAATTTTTTTTCTAATTTATTTAATTACCTAATTTATATATATATATATATATATATACTAACGATTTTACTTTAAAAAATTAAATAATTTGGTAAAGATTTTCACAAATCAATTTAAACTATATTCCATCCAACTTTTAAATAAGCTGAATTAATTATAAATTAATCAATCCAACTCACTACTCAACACATATTTTGAACCAACAACTTTAAAATGAATTGAGTATTTTTACTTATTNCCTATTTTTTTTTATATATATATATATAAATGCTAACGATTTTACTTTAAAAAATTAAATAATTTGGTAAAGATTTTCATAAATCTATTTAAACTATATTCCATCCAACTTTTAAATAAGCTGAATTAATTATAAATTAATCAATCCAACTCACTACTCAACACATATTTGAACCAACAACTTTAAAATGAATTGAGTATTTTTACTTATTTGCCTTTGTGACCCGTGAAATATTCTTGACCAAATTAAAACTCCTTTTGACAGCCATGCAAAGTTTATGTTGTTACTAATTATAGTAAACAACGTGCAATTTGTTAGTGAAGGGATGTGTCATAATCAGGTCTAGGGATTCTCATTGACTGATCAAATTCTCTCTATGTGAAAATTCTGGAGGCTCCAATTCAATTGAAAGAGCGTATTATTCATTCAACCTGATTCTTGCTTGGAGTTGAAGAATATTAATCAACTAAATATATATATTCTCTTTGTTTAGATGTTCTTAGTAAAAATTACACTACTAGTTTAAATTCTTATTTAGGCAAGCCCTTGAAGCAAGAATTAAGCCAATAATGTACAGAGAAGGAATAAGTTACAGTAAACAAACAAAAGAGTGTAGTCACCGCTAAATTAAATGTGATCAAACAATTAATGTTATACCCATAGATAAGGGTGGTGGTGGAATGATACGATATGAATTTTGGGTATGAAAAAAATTCTATCAAGAAGTACTTTCCTTATAAATATGTCTTATACAATGTGAATCTAAATTAATCGAGTTCCCAATATAAATACCGAACATCTAACATAACTTTTTAAAAAAATTGTTTTAACACTGGTTAAACGTTATGAAATTTTACCTAAGTTTTTCTCATAACGTTTTAAAGTCACAATTACAGACATGCTTGAGGGGTACGTACCCAAGAAACAGGAATGAAGAAACTAATAGGGTACATTACAATAAATATTCTTGTAACATAAACATGAAACTATTACGTACATTCCTTTTTTTTAATCAAATCTTATGGACATATGGAGATTAATATTTTATCATGATATGAGGTCCTAATTGAATTTAAGTGAACTGAGGGACGTCCCTTGGTTCAAACCGACACATTCTATCCATATTTTTAAACCGACCCACCTTATTCCGACGTTGTCATGGTCTAGTTTTTGGCGAACATCAAGTAATCGTTCGTTGATTTTGACCCTCAAGTTTTCACTTGTTTTTAATAATATAAGTTTTATGAATTTCTTCTTTGTTATCGGCATCGACCCTAAGCCATAATGTCTCAAAATAAGTAGGTCATACAGATTTCTTTTTATTTCTTTGCTTCAAATTTTGTGAAAAACTCCATTTTATCATCTCTCACTTGTTAAGGACAAATTGAAAAGTCCATATATAACAAAAATTCCCATATGAATCTTGGACAAAGAAAACAAACCCTTGAAACTACATTATTGAATGGAGCGGGGGGGAGGGAGGTTTGGTCTGCTTCAAAGCTTCAAACAGCACAAAAAGAAATTAGAGACCCTCGTAAAAGGGATTAATACAAATGGGCCAATCAATCTCAGTGGTGAATGGTGATTAAGACAGAAAAGTATAATTCTAGCTAAGTCTAAAGTATATATAATGCTTGTAGAGGTATCTTCTAGTCTGTATCTTTGGTTTAAGTGAATTATGCCACTATCTTTCTACATCAATTGAAAATGATGTGTGACAAGAATTAACATAATCTAAATGAGTGAGCTGGAGACTAGAGAACTAACGAATCACCCCTCCAAATTGTGTATATTTTAATCCAAACACGTGTCTCTACATGTAAATACCGGAGTCTTTCACCTTTTTGTAGGTCGATCATGAGCTGCAACTCAGTTGACGAGTTATCCACTCCTTTAAAGAAAAAAGTACTATACAAAAAATTTCATGAGACGTGTTTCTCCAATTCTTGAACTTGATTTAGAAAACAATGGGATATTTGATTCACCTAAATCCTAATTTTATTTTATTTTTATTATTATTTTTACCTAAACCCTAATTCATAATGGTGGATGACGCTTATTTAATTTATCAAGTCAAATTATTTTGACCTATCCAAAGTTAATAAGTATACATAAATTCCTCCCACTTGTAATTGCAAAATGCATGCGTTCTGATTTGGCTGAAAGAATATTAATTCCCATAATTAGTGGACGAAAAGCAACATTAATGAAATAGCGGCAAGATCCTGTTGAGTGCTTCAAGCCCAAACACAAGGGAGCCTCTAATGTCACTTCACTTGAAACACTATTGCCTGATTTTGCACGCTCACTTGCAACTAGTGGTGGCAAATGGGTGGGTTGGATTAAATTTGGGCGGATTAAAAATAGGTTAACATAAAATGGATAATAATTCAACCCACCCATAGTTGATATGGGTGAAAATTGATTGAGGAAAATACTAGTTTACCCATATTTTCATGAGTAAATAGTTCTCTACTAAAGAATTCAACATGGAGAAAATATTTGAGTCTTTTTTTAGATGAAAATTGTTTTAAATATTTTATTTAGTTATATTGTATCATAAAAGTACAAAATAACTCCGATAACTTTTCAATATAAAATAAAGGGATAAGGGTCTGAAAAATATCTCAACTTTGGGCGGATTTGCTGTTGCGATATTAAACTTTCATAACGACCTATTACCTCCCTAGACTATTTAATACCGTATTTTTTACCCCTGAACTATTTAATAGTGTATTTTAAAGGTATATATGTGCCCACGTGGGCACACTACTATTTATAATTTTGCATTATTTTCTATGTCCATGTGGACAAATATATATGTTTAAAATACGGTATTAAATAGTCTAGGGAGGTAATAGGTCCTCATGAAAGTTTAGTAACGCAACAGCAAATCCGACCAAAGTTGAGATATTTTTCAGACCCTTATCCCTAAAATAAATTTATGTAATAACAGGAAGAAAATATTTTTAATTTCAAAGTAAATGAATATTTACATTTTAGGACTAAAACATGCTTAATGCACTTTAAGCAATGTCAATACTAATACATGATTTTCTTATTTTACACTATATTATTTATTATCCAATACAAAATTAAACAAATAAAAAAATATAATTATAATTAACAAAAGAAATGTACATTTAAAATATATATTTTTTGGAGGGCCAAAGACTTTATCTTTACAATTATAGAGAAGAATAATTAATTTTTATAGAAGACATAAAAAGGAAGAGAAGTTACAATAATTTTAGTGATATCATGAATTTTGAGTGAACAAAAGTTGGAAGCTTAACCCATTTGGCTAGTCCATACTTTACCCATATTTGAATATGGGTATCAACCCATATTTTACCCATATGAAAAATCACTCACCCAACCCATTAAAATATGGACGAGTTACCAAAATATGGGCTTATTTTGCCGGCACTACTTGCAACTAATATCATAGTATCGTCATAGAAAGAAAGAAATTATTTAGAGTGTGTTTGGTATTGTCAAAAATATTTTCAATTTTTCTTAAAATTTGGTTTGTTAAATTGTTTGGAAAATATATATATTTTTTTTAAAATAAGTTAAGTTTCTTGAAAAGAAGAAAACAACTTTCCGGTTAGAAATAGAAAAAAAACAAGTTTCGTATTGACATTCCACATTGATTATATTGTGTCTTTCCTATCCTTCAATAACTAACAGCCCTTGCCGTAGCCCAACCCCACCCTCATCCCCATAGTGTTTGGCGACAAAATTATGTACAAATATTTTTAGAATAATATATTTTTTTTCACTTATCAATCACCAAAAAACTATATCACATGGAAAACATTTTCCTCTATACCGGACATGCCCTTAATTCAGGTTTTTCAAGATCATCTATGTTCTCATCAAGAGAAAGCTTCTCTCTTAGTTCACTTTCACTTGTTCATTTTAGACTTTACACGCTCTTAAGAAATAATAATTGGTATGAGTATTTTACTATGATGTTCATATTAATTGATGTTTAGTATTAGATCTTGAAAAATGATTTGTGGATTAAATAATTAATGAATAGGGTAAAACATGAAGAAAAAAAAAATTATTTTTGAAATAACGAACGACAAGAAGTGAATGAGTGGAGTATTTGGTAAAAATGAAAAATGAATTTAAGATTCTAGTTGTTATTAGGAACGACATTCTTTAGAAGAAAACTAGAAATGTGTCCTATGTAGCATGCATACGAATAGGAACAAGAAATGACCACCATTCTTCTTGGAAGATATTAAAGTCTATTTGATTCCCAAAAAAAACAAAAAAGAGGTAAACCAAAGGGGGCATATTCCTTGGCTAGCTTCTATTTTTCCTCTTCCTTTGAACGCAAGCCACTAAATTGAAAGCTTACACACTGACCCACCGTACCATTATTACTTGTCTCCTCTAAAATTCAACACTTCCATGCATCCATCTCACACTATTCACTATTCTCCTTTATTTTGTCACTTTATTCAACAAGATCATACCCAATATTTTATCGTTGCATCAATAACGACATTGTGTCGCCCATATATCAATAAGGAAAATATGATTTTACTTGAGATAATACTGTTCTTAAGAATATTAATCACACAACGCATCCTTAGAATTCAACAAATTGGACTGGGGACATAATTCACAAAATCTCAAAAAAGAAGCCCAACTTGGAAAAGATGGGAGAAATACATGATCGGGTTGGTTTGAATTTTTTAAATATCAAATCAAATCATTTGTGTAAAATTTTTAAATTTATAAATCAAATCAAACTAATAAAATTTGGATTTTTTCGGGTTTTCAACCGGTTGGTTCGGGTTTTTCAAATACCAAATCAAACCATTGTGTCGAATTTTTCAATTTATAAATCAAACCAAACTAATAAACCTCAGATTTTTTTAGATTTTTAGATTTTTTCGGTAAAGTTTGCATACAAACATATAATTAACTTGTGATCCGAATATTTCTTTAGCCTAACCAAAATACAATTATCTAAGGTGTTTCTTAAAAAAATAACACAAAATATGAGATGAGTACTGATGACACTAAAATATTCAATAAAAAAATAATAATGAAATCATCATATAAAATAAATATTGCAAAGTCATAATGAAAATGATCATAATTTAAACGTACTAAATCATGCTAAAATAAGTTTAATAAGTATTAGTTACTTACCAAATATTTAAGGAAAATTAAAATTAGATTATGTATTTAATTGTCTAAACCAATGCAATATTATTGTCATTCTTAGTGTTGAATTGATTTTCTTTTTGCATTAGTATTAATTTGATTTTAATTTAAGTTTTATTATAATTATCAACATCTTTGAACTATAATCTTTATTGGACCATTCCGAATTCTAAGTTTAAAACTTGAAATAATTTATTAAAAGATAAAAACTATGAAATAGTATAAGAAATATTTTAAAATTATATCAAAGTAAATATTTTTATGTAAAAAATAAAATTTAAAATTACATATATAGTGTCGGGTTGTTTTTTTTTGTTAAAACCAAACCAACCCAAATATAGTCGGGTTTTTTTTTCCAATACCAAACCAAGTCAAATCAAACCACTAGTCGGGGTTTTTTTCGATTTGACTCGATTTGCGGTTTGGTTCGGTTTTGTACACCCCTAGGAGAAACAAGGACTTAGAAAATTTTGTAATTAGCTCTTCGAAATATTACCATGTTTATATATATATATATATATCGGATTTACGTCTAGCTAACATTAATTTTTCCAATTAGGTGACTTGGATTAGGCCTTTCATAGATCCTTATTAAGCCAAGTTGGTTTACAACATTTTTCCTTGCAATGACCCAATCGACCTTGTGCATGCGAGTCCTGGTTCAAATCGGACAATATGCACTAGCAAGTTAGGCCGTTACAGACACTCCTTTAATTGAGATTCCTACTAATTAATTTCCAACATATATATGTTTGTGTGTGTATATGATTGTTTGATGAATGATAGTAAGTTGAACATGATTTTAATTAGTGGGGGTCGGGTGCGTCCACTAGCCAGCTCGTGACACTAATATTCGATTTAATTAAAAGTTATTGTAGAAGATATATGAGAACTTATAAAACGGCTATCTCATTCACAAAATAACTTTTGCATTATTTGAGATCTTGGTGATTATGATGGATATAGAGAGTTAAGAAAATATCTAATAATATGCAAATAAAGTCAAACAACCATATCTACTTTAACAGTAAATATGTTTTATCCAACAATTGGTCATGTCTGGACATATATCAAACTTTAATACCACTTCAATGTGAGCAGATAGAACTTTAATTCTATGCTTTACAGAATAAACTTGTTATACTATTTTAAGGTTTTAAATGAAATATTATCGTGCCAAATATTTTTTATGTTCTTTATCCAAGGGGTATCCAGCAAATTAAGCTGGATAAGAACGAGTTATTCTCCAAGAATATTCTTAAATTTGCGTGTTATAAAACTTCTTTCCTAACATATCGAACTTTAATTTCCTTAAGGCAAGGTGTGTGTGTATTTTTATTCACTTTTATTTGATGCAGGGTTTTATTTGTTACAAATGTCTCTAATTCAGCTCGTGATAAGAGGGTTAGCAAATAGTTTAGTCGGGGTGTACATGGTCGGGTTGGTTCGGGTTTTTCAAATATCAAATCAAATCATTTGTGTCTAATTTTTAAATCTATAAACCAAACCAAACCAATAAAACTCGGGTTTTTCAACTTCGGGTTTTTTCAGATTTTTTGTTTTTTCGAGTTTTTTCCGGAAAAGTATTCATACAAACATATAATTTACTTGTACTTCAAATATTTCTTTAGTCCTACCAAAATATAACTATCTAAGGTGTTTCTTAAGAAAATAACACAAAATATTATATGAGTAATGATACTAAAATATCCAACAAAAAATAATAATAATAATAATAATGAAATCGCGTAAAACAAATATTGCAAATTAACAAGTCATAATGAAAATAATCAAAAAAGTACTAAATCATGCTAAAATAAGTTTAATAAGTATTAGTTACATGACTAAATATTAAAGGAAATTAAAATTAGATTATGTATTTGAATAAACCAATGTAAAACCATAGAACAAATATTCAATATTATTGTCATTCTTAGTGTTGAATTGATTTTTTTTTTTCCTTTAGTATTAATTTAATTTTGATTTAAGCTTTATTATAATTACAAATATCTGTGGACTATAATCTTTATTGAACCATCTAGAATTCTAAGTTTCAAACTTGAAATAATAATATATTAAAAGATAAAAACTATGAAAAAGTATAAGAAATATTTAAAAATTATATCAAAGTAAATATTTTTACATATAAAATAAAATTTTAAAATTATATATGTAATGTCAGGTTGGTTTGGTCTTGGGTTGTTTTTTTTAGTTAAAACCAAACTAACCCAAATATAATCGGATTTTTTTTTTTCCAATACCAAACCAAATCAAACCAGCCACTAGTCGAGTTTTTTTTCTCGATTTACGATTTAATTCGGTTTTCGATTCCATTTTGTACAACCCTAAGTTTAGTGTACATTGTTGACTCCATTTGCACATTGATCTGGATATTATAGAGCCAGAGGTCCCTCTTTTCTACCCATATTAGTCTATTATTTCATATTCAACAAATTGTAGACAAAGTTACAAATTAGAGTAATAAATTAGCAGATTGAGTTGAGTTTTGTTAGGTAAAAATGGGTTAAAATATTAAATAAGTGAAAAACTGATCCGCCCGCAAGTCACTAGAGCTAAGATGCAAGTCATAGCTCAATCCGCTACCCAGTTCTTACTAATTTTTAATTATTTTATTTATTCTTTTTATATTTTTTTAGTATCTGATTAGATATGTTTTTCCTTATTATCGTTATATATAGACAAATCAATTTTTTTTTTAAAGATTCCTTTTTAAAAAATATTTTTGCAAAATTTTTCATAATACCAGTTCAATTTTTGATGGACTGAAATAGATTCATGAATGAACAAATAAGTAGACAAAATAGACAAATTATGTTTTTATGGATTAATTTTACCGCCACCACCGATACAAATGAAAGCATGTCTTTATCATTACAAGTGTGGCTAATTAAGAAATCAAATGTGTTCCTAAAACAATAGGAATTAAAATTTCTTCTTTTTTAAAGAAAAAATGTAACAGCATATTGGGCTGCTTATATAGCTATCTACATTTCATCGGTGCTTTACACATTTTTCTACCATAATTACTTTGAATCAATACCTAAAAAGTTGAGGTTGATTATTTGGTTCCTTCGTTGTATTTATAATTCATGTGCTCTTTTTTATAAGCTTGTATTTGTTTACAATTGTATCCAACATTATAAATTCCTTATATTTTTTTTATACAAGTCTAGAATATAATTAACTATTAAATTTTTTTTACTAACGACTTAAGCTTTTAAATGAGATAGTTACATCGTGATCGAATCTCACCGCCCTCATATCAAAAAGTATTTTTACGCGTTTGACCCATGAAAAAAATAAAATATTTATCACACGTGCATATATTTAAATTACAACTATCCCATACAATTTTACAAGCTATAGTGTGCTGGCATTTTATTTTATTTTTTAAGAGATAGAATTAAAAGAAAATAAATAAATCCTGATAATTAATTAAACCATGACATTGTTTAAACATCACATTAATTAAACATTTTGGGTTAGTTGATTCTTTACATACTTTCTATTAGCCGGTGCAATCAGATAGACTTCACTATACCAAAAAAAAAACGAGTATTTGGTAAATTATTTCCTGCGTCTTATACAAAAATTATACTTATATATTAGCATACTTAATTATCACATGTTAATAAATTTAAAGCTTCACTAACATTCTCACTTAAAAAATCTAGAAGGCGGTGCCTAGTGGATTTCAAATACTAGTAGCATCATCCTTTTGTAAAAGGCAATTTTTAATACGGAATCCAAATTTTATTAAATAGTAGTAACATTTTACAGTATATAAATAACACACTGGCATTAAGTCACGTTCAGTCACGAGCAACATTTTTTTTTCTGTAAGTATGATTTTAATCAGCGTGAGGAATCTAAATGAATTATAATTAAATACAACGTAATATAATACATATACTGGCAGTTTTGGAGCATATATGTCGACATTTGTAATTTGTTAGTGGGTGTAGATTGAACGGTGATTACTAGGTCTTCTCATTCTTTTTAATTTACTCCATTTATTTCGATTTATGTGATTGGTTTGATAAGAATTTTTGGCCAAAAACATCTTTTAACTATACCTAAAATTAATGTACATCCTTCAACTAACTTATTGAACAAAAATCATCCTTCATATACTCAAATTAAAACTTAGCAAGTTTCATCCTTCTGTGAAACTTCTGTTTAAAAACTTTAACAGACCTCACATCTTGTGCAAGTCACATGACTCTAACACCTCAAAAATCAAGTCTCTCAAACCAATAGTAGGCAAATTATTGGGTGTTTGACCATATATTATTGTGAAATTTTAAGAAGTAGCTTTTGTTTTCAAAGTTGTGTTTGGTATTAATACAAATTTAAGTTGTATTTGATTTCTTGGTGAATAATTTAGAATGAAAATACTTTTTTGTTGTTTTTAAAATTTTAAAAATTCTAAAATTTTATGAACGTATTTGAATGTTAAACTTCGAAAAAAATATAAAATATTCTTGACTAAATACCTAAGCTATTATGAGTTTGCTTTTGCATGTGCCAATTTTGTTGGGTGACTATGAGCGATACAAGAAAAACAACCTTACTTGAACATGATCAGTTCTATAGGCTCGTACCACTGTATTCTTGATTTTTGAGGAGACTAGGCCAAGTCTGGTTGATTTGAGGAGACCAGACCAAGTCTGGTTGATGAGGCATGGCCATGTGACCAGAGTGTGATTAGCAGTTATCCACGGCTCCTTGAGCTATGTGGTACAGTGATCGTTCTTAGACCTAATCTCATGTGTGAGATGGTCTCATGTCTGTCTAACAGACATCCCTTCAACCAACATGGGTTGTGGTGCACTGGTGGAAGTGTTTCATCCTTAACTAGAGGTCTCGGATTCGAGCCTGGGTATGGAGAATATCTTGTTGGGAGCGCCACCCCCTAATGGGCCCTGTAGTGCAAGATCAGGATTTAGTCGGGACTTCAATGTGGGCTTCGAACACCGGGTGGAAAACAAAAAAAACAAAGCTAGGTTGATTCTTCTTCAGTTTAGTGGTTGAGTTGTAATTATATTTGATTTTGATAAATTCTATGAACAGTTTAACATTCAATTCACTACACTTCCATTAACAGTCATTAGAGAAAGCTTTGCTAAGAAGAAAAGAGAGAGAGAACTTTCATTGAAAGAAAAATGAATGAAAACTGATACATTGTATTGGTACATCTTTCTGTTTATATACAACGTCATCTAACAAACTTTAACAATTTCTACTAACTACACTAACAAACTTGCCTAACAAATATCTATTATTGATATTGACTAGCTTGCCCCTCATACTTATTTCATCATGTTATGCCTATTTCTTCACTCCCCCTCAAGCTGGTTAGTATAAAGATATTCAACATGCCTAGCTTGCCTACTAGGAATTCATGTTGTGGTCGTGGCAAACCTTTAGTCAATACATCTGCCAATTGATCTTTGGAACCTACATGCACTGTCTTAATCAACCCCTCTTGAATTTTCTGTCTGATGAAATGGCAATCTATCTCAATATGTTTAGTACGTTCGTGAAAAATAGGATTTGCTGCAATTTGTAATGCAGCCTTGCTATCACTCTGCACAATTACATGAGTTATTATCTCACCATCCAATTCTTTCAACAAAGCAATCAGCCACACTACTTCAGAAACAACATTTGCCATGCTCTTGTATTCAGCTTCTGCTGAACTCCTGGACACCACACTTTGTTTCTTTGATTTCCAAGAAATCAGTGAACTCCCATGTTTGATCACAAAACCTAAGACTGACCTTCTTGTGTTTGGGCAAGAAGCCCAGTCTGAATCACAGAAGACTGTCAGTGAATTGGAGGCATTGCTACTCAATAGTATACCTAGAGCTGGCTCTCTTTTGATATACTTCATGACCCTAACTGCTGCATCTCATGTTGCATCCCAGTGAGACTGTTTAGGTTGTTGTAAAAATTGGCTAAGTGTTTGTATTGCATAGCTTATGTCAGGTCTTGTAAGTGTCAAGTATAACATCTTCACAATTAACCTTTGGTACTTTGTCTTGTCTTCTAACATGTCATCATCTCCTTTTTGTATCAACTCATCAAGTTCTGGTGTTGTTAGTTTTGCATTAACCTCTAGTGGAGTCCATGTTGGTTTGACAGATCTTATCCCCAGTTCTGAAATGATTTCTAGAGCATACTTCCTTTAATTTATCAGAATACCTTTAGAAGATCTGTGAAACTCCATTCCAAGAAAGAACTTCAGTGTTCCTAAGTCTTTAATCTTAAAGGCTTTTTGTAAGGATGCTTTGGTTTCCTCAATAACAGAGATACTGCTACCTGTTACCAACATATCATCCACATAGACCAAAATAATGACAATATCATTCCCTTTCTTCCTTATGAACAATGAGTGATCCATACAGCTTTGAACAAAACCTGAATGGACCAATGCCTCAGATAATTTCATGTTCCACTGTTTGCTGGCCTGTTTTAACCCATATAGGGATTTAACAAGTCCACAAACAATGCCACTAGACGCCCACTGACTTGGTAATCCCTGAGGAAGCTGCATGTACACTTCATCATCTAAATCGCCTTGAAGGAAAACATTATAAACATCCAGCTGATGAATATGCCAGTTATGTTGAGCAGCCAGTGACAGTGGCAATCTTGACCATAGGGGAAAATGTTTCATGGTAGTCTAGACCTTCATGCTGATTATATCCCTTAGCCACCAGCCTGGCTTTGAATCTCTCCACCTCACCAGAAGCCTGCAACTTAACCTTATATACCCATCTACAACCAATAGCCATTTTGCCTGGAGGTAAGGGTACCAAATCCCAAGTATGGTTGAGCTGAAAAGCCTCCAACTCAAAAGTCATGGCATCAACCCACCTGTTATCCTTAATAGCCTCATGATAGGACCTAGGCTCTTGTATATGAGATAGAGAACTGAGAAACACTTGATGAGCTGGTAAAAGAGTTTCATAGGAGAGATAGGCACTGAGTGGATAAGTAACATGAGCATCCTTTTTGGTGACATAATCAACATGCCAAAGGGGTGCCTTAAATACTCGTTGTGACTTCCTGGGTTGAGAAAGATTGGAGACAGGCAAGGTTATATCTGAAGATGCAGTAGAAACAACAGGAGATGGAGAAGGATATGGTGAACTAGAAAACTATGTAGGCAGTGGACTTGCAGGATCACTAACAGTTACAGTGTTAGGAGGGTCATCAATAGAGGAAATGTCACTAGGAAGAAATGATTCATAAGACCAAGGAAATTGATCAACCTGGGGACAGGCTCAGAAGATGACTCAGAAGATGACTGAAAAGGAAAGACATGTTCCCCGAAAGTGACATCCCTATTGACAAAAAAAAAATTTTGTGCAAGATCAAATAAAATATATCCTTTGGTAGTAGTAGAGTTGCCCATGAACACAGAAGGCACTGCTCTAGAAGCAAATTTATCCTTTCTAGGCAAAGCACTAGCATAACACAGACACCCAAAAGTTCTTAGATGATTAACTGAAGGTGGCTTCCCAAAAAACAATTCATAAGGGGATTTACCACCAAGGACTATTGATGGTATCTATTAATAACATAAGCTGCAGTTAGAATGCAATGACCCCAGAATCTGATAAGAACATGTCCTTGAAATCTAAGGGCTCTAGCAACTTCAAGTAAATGTCTATGCTTCCTCTCAGCTAGACCATTCTGATGAGGGGTATACACACAAGTTTTCTGATGGACTAAACCAAGTTCTTGAAGGAATTGTTGCATCTGAGAATTCACAAACTCACCACCATTATCTATGCTAATTATTTGAACAGTAGCCTGGAATTGAGTGTGTATCAGTTTGAGAAATTGTCTCAATACTAATATAACATCACTTTTAAATTTTAACAGAAAAATCCAGGTAACATGAGAGAAATCATCAACTATAGTCAGAAAATGTTTATTCCCATCAAAAGTTTCAGCATGATATGGTCCCCATACATCTAGGTGCAACAATTCAAACACTTTAACAGATGTACTAGTAGAATGAGGAAAGGAAAGTCTAGTGTGCTTAGCTAGAGGACACACTTCACAATCAGCTACAATTGATTTACACTCATCTAGTTTAAAACCAAGCAAATGCTTCATGGACACACTAGAAGGATGGGCAAGCCTTCTATGCCACAACAGTATATCTTCATGTATCTTCTCTGCAATATGAACTCTGTGAACTTCTACATTTGAATCAGCACTGAAATGTGTGTCATGTTGTGGTGAGAACATTATGTATAAACCACCACTCTTCTTACCAATCCCCTTCAAGATCCCATTGATAAGGTCCTGGAACAAACAGAAACCAGGATAAAAAGAGACAAAACAATTGAGCTCCTTAGTTATTTTTTATACTGATAAAAAATTGTACTTAAAATCAGGTAGGTACAGAACATTTTCAAGCACTCTTATATCTCCCAAACTGCACTTTCCTGTGTGAGACACCATTGTCACTTCACCATTAGGCAAATGGACCTTCCTATTATCCACTTTATCTGCTTTACTGTGGATAAATTTTGAAGTCAATACCTGCCATATGAGCCATGTAATCTGGTTGCTTATCCTTGTCAAGCATCATTTTGATCTTGTCTTGTTGGTTCTCAGTCAAGTATGGTGCTCTTTGAAGATCTCTTTTTCCAGTTGAACATTCAGTTTTGTACCCTGCACACACATTTGGATGTATATTTTCAGTTTGAGCATTATAAGCAGTAGCTTCTCCTTGATACCTATGTACACTAGTGTCTTCATTTCGAACATTATTTGCATTAGAGAACTCTTCCTTCTTCTTTCCTTTATATCCTGGTGGGTATCCAACCAATCTGTAGCATACATTCTTTGTGTGACCTTTAAGCTTACAATGATCACATTGAAGATTTGGCGGTCTGTGATAAGAGTTTTCTCTCCCTGCCACAATGGCTCCTAATTCAACTCTTTCTCCTGAATTGACAATCGACCTTTGACTCTCTCTTTCGATCAGCATGGAGTAGGCCTTATTGATATTAGGAGTTGGACTAGTCATCAGTATTTGACTCCTAGCTTGTTCATAGTTCTCATTCAGACCCATAAGGAATTGCATCACCTTTAATCTTTGTATATGCAGCATAAAATCCTTGGATTTAACACAATCACAAGAAGGTGGTGTCATACTATCAAATTCTGCCCAGAAATGTCTCAGTTTTGAGAAATAAGTTGACACATTATCAGTTCCTTGAATCAAAGTTACCATATCTTTATGCAGTTGGTAGACTCGCGAAGTGTTCACTTTATCAAACCTCTCCTTAAGATCTTCCCAAATCATCTTTGCATTTTCTGCATAGACAATCCCTGCATGTAATTCCTTTATCATTGATCCAGTATCCATCCAATCACAATGGCATCACATCTATCCCATTGATGAACTAAATCTGAAGAAAAATCCTCTTTCTTCCAGGTTCCATCTACAATCCCCAGCTTGTTCTTTCCAAGCAATTGGATTCGCATTGACCTGCTCCAGATCGAGTAATTTTCAGATCCTGTTAATTGGATAGGAACAATTGGACCTCTAGTTGTATCTGAAGGATGAATGAAGAGTGCATGTGTGTGGTCGATCTTCGTAGCTGCCATTACTATTCTGCTTTAGCAATCGCACTTGTCGTCCAATTATAATGCTCCTCTATCTAAAACAATTGATTCTAACTCACAATAGTGGTCATACGCTCTGATACCATGATAAATTCTATGAACAGTAAACACTCAATTCACTAGACTTCCATTGACAGCCATTAGAGAAAGTTTTGCTAAGAAGAAAAGAGAGAGAGAACTTTCATTGAAAGAAAAATGAATGAAAATTGATACATTGTATTGGTACATCTTTCTGTTTATATACAACGTTATCTAACAAACTTTAACAACTTCTACTAACTACACTAACAAACTTGCCTAACAAATATCTATTATTCATATTGACTAACTTGCCCCTCATACTTATTTCATCATGTTATGCCTATTTCTTCAGATTTGGGTATTGATTTTAGGAAGAAAAAGTGGCCCGAGACTAATTTAAAATAGGGAAAGTGTATGCCAAAATTGGTATCATAATTGGAAAATTATAAGTGACGTTGTGTGGAAAGAAATGAAAAAGGACAATACAATCTGTTGATCAAAAGTCTTCAACAATAATTCAACAAGAAATTTTTGGTTGGTATTGTGAAAAATGAGAGAGGGAACCGTAAGAACAAATCATGTCACATACCAGAGAAGAAAATAGTCTTAAAAGAGTATTTTGATTGTAAACTTCAACAATTTCAAATCAGAAAGCATAAGAAATGCAAGAACAAGAAAATGAATGAATGGAATCTTTGGATTGCATTGTAAAAAGTTACCATGGGGTGGAGTCTGTTAAAATTTTTTAACAGAGTTTCATTTAGAATGAAGGTTAGAATATATTAAGGATGATTTTTGTTCAATTTGTTAGTTAAAGGATGTATATTAAATTTTGACTTTAGTTATTAAGGGATGTTTTTAATCAAAAATTTGATTTTGTTATGTTATTTCGATTACGAAGGATCTAAATTAGCTATATTTATGTATGAAAAATCAAAATATGATGATATAATGCAAGGACTTTATTTGTGTGTGATTATAGAAGTATTATATTATGGTTTAAAAAAGTTATTTTAAGTTAATTTATTTTTAAATATAGAAAATTTCGTTCTTTTTAAGTCTCATTGACGCATATGTCCTCTTGTTAGGCCATTATTTAGATTTTATCTTTATTATTAAAAGTTATACATATAAACGTTAGATGATAGTTTAACCTTGCATACAAAATATTATACTATCATCTAAAGTTTGTAATAACTTACAAAATTCCAAACTGTAGTCTAACATTTTCTCGTAACGCTCAAAGGAATCTATACTTAGACCATCATTTAAAAGAAACAATGATATAAAAAGAGAAGACATTTACTGAACAACTAACCCTAAAAGAATTAATAACCGGCAAAAAATCAGAGACTTATTAATAAGAAAATAGTCACTTAAAACGGAATAGAGTAGTATATGGAGGCATTGAATTCAAAGTTAGAACCAAATCCATGAAAATTTATTCGTTCAACCTAAATCTTGCCTGGAGTTGAAGAATAATCACTTATTTGCTTCTCAATTTCTCTTAGACTAGTTATGTTTAATTAAGTACTGTTTTAATCCTTTTTTGGTCAAACATTATGACAAGTTAAAGCCAAAGTATTGTGCAGGAAAGAAGAATAAACTGCAGTCAAAAAATAAAATAAAAAAGAGCTACTCCTATAAAGTAGTCATTTAAGGTGAAACAATATTATGCTACCTATGTTTTCCTTGCTCTTTGCTTCTCCTTTTCTCTTAAATATAAATAAATATAAAGGGATAAGGGTCTGAAAAATACCTCAATTTTGGTCGGATTTGCTGTTGCGATACTAAACTTTCATGAGGACATATTACATCCCTAGACTATTTAATACCGTATTTTAAACATATATATTTGCCCACGTGGACATAAAAAATAATGCAAAATTATAAATAGTAATGTGTCCACGTGGGCACATATATATCTTTAAAATACACTATTAGATAGTTCATGGGGTAAAAAATACGATATTAAATAGTCTAGGGAGGTAATAGGTCCATATGAAAGTTTAGTATCGCAACAGCAAATCTGACTAAAGTTAGATATTTTTCAAACCCTTATCCCAAATATAAATATTCCTTTTGAAGTGATTTCGAATTGCCAATAGGGATAGAAGACATTAGAAGAGGTCCTTAGGTGGACCAATACTGCATTTACATATATACCACCAAAGATGATAGTGGAGTGATAAGTATTCTCATCTATAATCAGAGCTAAGCTCAAGGTATGAAGTCAACTTTGATAGGATGTATTTTACCCTCAAGTTGAGATTTTTTTTAAATGTAATTCCGACTTATTGAACTTCAAAACGGATATCAAATATGAAATAAAAAAAAAGTAGTGCATTTACACGATGTAGGGTAAAACTGTAATCACATTTTTTTTTAGTTTAAATTAATTTATTTATACACTTGCAACATAAAACTACGTATATAATCAAATAGGCACAAAATGAAACCTCTGAAATAGACCTCACACCCTCACTCAATATTGGATTTGTTACTAATTGTTGGGGAAAAAATATTTAAATATTATTTGATATTATCCACCATAGACCATATATATACATATTTTACCCGAAAAAGTTATCCGTTATCACTACAATTTTTTATAGAATTTTTTATTCAGCTATAAATATAAAATTTTATTGGAACATGTAACATAATCAATGCTCACAAGTCATTTTCCTTTCCATTTCCCCAAAAACAGTCTCCCGCCACCCCCACCAACTAAACAATAAAATAAAATAAAATGAGAAGATTACTTTAAGACTATAATGAAGTAATTGCAGTTGGCGATTCTGTGTATGAGCAAATTAATAGAAATAATTAAAATAAACACATATAGTAACAAAAATAGCTTTCTAAAGAATAAAATAGCCTTAATTAATTCAAAAAAATCCCTCCTTTTCCTTCAACTTTATTCATTTTTTGTTTTTATTCTTAAGAAACTCAAATGCCTACACAAGAAAAATTCCCTATGAATCTTGAAAAAAGTGCAAATTAAAGAAACTCCTGAAAACTGCTTAGTGGAAAATTGGTGGGGTTCAAAATGTTGAAATAGACAGCACAAGAATGAAGGGACCCTTCATAAAAAGGATCAACAGAAATTGGCCATCCTTTGTGTGAATAGAAATTACAGCTTTATTGTAGAAAATGGAGAATTCTAAAGAACAAGTCTAGAGAGCATTTTTAGTCTAAAAGTACTTCTTGTTGTAGAGGTATCTTATAGCCTCTCTTAGGTTTGGGTGACCCCTGCCACTAACGAGTCGTTTGATACAAAGATTAATAACGCAAGGATTAGTAACACAGAAATTAGTAACGCAGGAATTAGTAATGCAGGGATTAGTAGTGCATGTATTAGTAATGCAAAGTTTATTTTTATCAAGTGTTTGGTTCATTATTTTCCACCTCATCTTGTATTTGGATTAAAACTCTATGAAAAGCTTCTTTCCAATTATACCCTTGAATTATTAGGTAATTGGGTCAAGATAGATAAGTACCGGATAAAATTATTTTTTTATGGCCTTCTAACAAGCTATGAGAAGAACAATTTTGTTATTATGTTTGCTATTTTTTTTCACTTGAATTATTTGAGGATAAATAATTGTCATCTTAATAAATTGATCACTCACAAAATGTCATTTTTCAATTTAAAAAAGATAAACCATCTACTTTTAAAATCGAAAAGACGGTCAACAATGATAAAATTGAATAAATCATCAACATTTACACATAAAAATTGCAAGTTGTAGTTTTAATATGTATGTATGTTTTAAATTTTTCAAAATAGAAATAATTAGAAAACCACACAAAAAATAAAATTATATATATATATATATATATATATATATATATGTAATACATTCGATTAAGATCACAAACGTCATGTACAAATAAACAACTTACATTTCAAATTTGTATTAATTTGTATTGGATTTATTTAGTAACAAACAGTTCTCTCTAAATAATTTGTACGCTAATTTATTTAAATAAATTTACTAGTACAAATATAAATCATAAAATCAAGAAAACAAATAAAATAATTAAAATGATTTGAGGGATATTTTTGTCTTTACATAGACTTATCCCATGGTATTATATCATATGTATTACTAATACCTCCAAATGGAAGGTATTAGTAATACATCCTATAATACCATGTAGGAGGTATAACTAATTCATGGATTAGTTATACATATGCCCAAATTCCTACCAAACATAGTACTAAATAATACCTTACATAATACATGGACTATTTCTTCTAATGCGGCCTACCAAACGACCCCTATGTTTCTACATCAAATACTATTCAAAATGATTGATTACAAGTCAAGATATATGGAGTAGCTAGGAAACAAGCAAAGATACACCAACATGGGCATGTAGTGCAATGGTCGGACTGTTTCACCTTTAATCAGAGATCTCGATTGGAACCCTGGATATGAAGAAAAAATCTTGCTGAAAGTGCCACTCGGAATGAACCCTACAGTGCACGATCTGAATTTATGCAGATTCCAAATAACGAATGGGCTCCAACTTATTAGATTTTAGATAAACTATTTATACATAATAAAGGAAATTTTAAATATAAATACATAATTTAAAACAAATTAATCTTAAATTATATCGAATTTGTATCTGAAGTTCTAACTCTGACCCTAATGAGATGAAATTACCTCTGATGAAAAATTATGGGATCTTTCACCTTCTCTATTTTTCTTCTGTGGGCTTAGAAAATCATAAAAATAAAATTATTTTCCAAAAGCATATGCTAAAACATAGTTTAAGGACACAATTTTTGCCTAATCTTGCTTTATGTTTTATGCTTAGTTGGATTCATGATTAAACACCTTTCCGGCGATTCTTGAATCTGATCTAGGGAATAACATGATTCTAATTATTTTATCTACTAGTTCAAGATAAATATCTTCTAACAGTAATAAATCTGTGGTTTAACATACCTGGGAAATTAATTAGGATTCAAAAATACACAGAGACGAAAAATAGCTAGGTAATTTTCTTCCATATTTGCCAACTCTTAGTTGGCACAGTTATTAGGTACTTTACAGATCGGAGTAGTAAGTACATATACAAAAATTAAGGTGCGCATAAAGTAACTCAAACACAACTATTATCGAAAAAGTATAAGAAGTTTAGTAATTCTACCAATAACCTGCAATTTGGAGTGTGATGAATATTTACTTCTGGTAAAATTCATGCCATGTTACTTGGACAGAACAATTTAGACCTAAGGCATCTTATGTCTCTACCTAACTAATCAAGTTGGTACCGTTCTATATTAATTCGTGGTGAGAATAGTCCAATAATTAATGTCACTTCCTTAGAAACATTGGTCGAAATTGCACGTTCACTTGTATCAAATGAATTCTCCATCATTTTAGTCAATTACTTGCTATCACTCGTGCACTTTAGTGAATTCAATTCAAATCAAGTGATTTTATTCTATAAAAATTTCAAATTTGAGAAAGTGCTTCAAAATTGTTCTGTTTTAATCAATTTAAACTCGTACGAATAAAATTTCAAATTTGAGAAAGTGCTTCAAAATTGTTTTGTTTTAATCAATTTAAACTCGTACGATAAATTAAATAAATTTCTCTTGCACTAGAATATAAGGGGGGGATTAACAAAATTAAATTGTGTTTAATTTGTACTTTTGTAGCATATTGCATGCCCAATAATTGCAGCAAGAAATGACCACCCTTGTTCTTGGAAGGAAGTCTATTTGCTCAATTGGATTCAAAATAAATAAAACCAAAGGGGCATTAAACTTTTAATATTCCACTTTCTATTTATTTCCTTCTCAAGAATTTTCCTTTGAATGCATACCACTAAATGTAGAAAGCTTACTTACTGACAAGCCGTACCATTATTGCAGCAATGTCTCCTTTGATACTCTGTTTTTTCTTTTTTTCTTTTTTAAAAAAAAATAAAAATATACTAGTAATAATTTGATTACTTCGTTCAAGAAACTCCTTTCTAAATTCTCTAGATTTTAGTTGCATTTTTATATTGAAACATCGAAACAAAGGAATCTTGTTTTCCGATTAACCATCGGATATTTAAGATTTACTATAGGCTGACTGACTAGCCCACTAATTTGGATTTACGTATGCCAAAAAGCCTAAGAGGGAGTAAAACTTTCTCTACAAGAAGTTTTTTATTCTGATAATTCGAACACGAGACATATAGTTAAACAATCAATTCACCAGTACTCCATTTGGGGGTAATAACAAACTCAAGAAAAAACTACCAATAATAGTTGCTGGAATTTATTGCACCAGCCAGTGCATGTAATAACAAAGAAATGGAAAATACTAGCTAGGATGTGAAGATATTACTTATTTAGTTGTAGTTCCCATCAGATTAATGATCTTAGACATGATTGAAGAAGAAATTAAATCCTCTCTAGCAAAATTCCATATTGAAAACAAACAAAAGTAGGATTATTATTGAACTTGCCAGTTTATTTTATTGGTATATAGTAACGCTAATGAAATAGTACTTTAAGTGAAAACAGAAGACACTAATCAAGTATATTGCTGGTTAACTACATAGAGCCGACTTAATTAAGACATTATTAGTTCAGCTTCAGCTCTAATTTTTTGGTAATGAGAAAAGCATATTGTATCACAAATAATAGGAGAAAACTTACATGCACCATGTACGCCAAACTTAGTTAATTAATTTAAGCTTGATTAAGAGGATGATCTGTCATGAGTTGGTTAATGAAAATTAATACATATATATAGTACTATTAGTTAAAATAATTAAACGATACTTGAACCTTTCAAATATGTATGTATTTGTTGATTTGATCTTATAACTAAGTTGAGGGAATTCTTCTGATACAGCAAAAGAGAAGCTTTACTCAATGGGTAATTATCGAAACACAAAAGAAAAAAAAAATCTTAATTAATGAGCATATATATATATATAGATGAAGTAGAAGAAAATGAAGAAGAGATGAAATAATAATAAAGCTTTTGAATATTATAAACAAATCTTGATCACTACATTATTCATCATCATATTATTTGCAATTCACATACAGGGGAGCAAACTGAGTACTTCACTAACTAACCAAAGAAATAAATTATACAAAAGCTAAACGTTATGGAACATAATGAATATGTGGGACGATAATGATGTTTAATTTATGGAGGAAATTAAATATAATAATCTTCTGCTTCTTCTTCTTCTTCTTCTTCTTCGTTCGAATTCGTGGTGTTGATAGTTAATTTAACTTTCAGGGCTGCTCCACTTAGCAGTCCTGTTAGAGATGAAAAGAGCAGCCTTGTTATCAATACCTGGATCAGCTACCCATTGACCTCTATCTTCATCACTTGGCCATACTTTGTATGCCTTCACACAATCATCCCTAGAGTAATTATCTTCCCTTCTACTACTACTTTTCGATTTAAATAAACCGAAAAATGAAAATCCAGACCTCTTCTTCCCTGCCATAATTGAATTATATGAATTGAAGTTGTTGAATATGAATATGAACTAACACTCCTCTTTTGTTTTGAAGTGATGTTCAGTATGTGTTACTACTTGGTTTGGAAAATGAATGAAGGGCTCTATTGAATTTATAGTGTTCAAGGGGTGTGGTGTGATGCTAATCTAACCGTTCATTTTTATAGATGGTGGTGATTTAATGAAGTGAAATTACAAGGCTCGCTGTTAAAATAACTCTAATCGAAGAAAAGAACAAGTCACCAGAACCGCTGCTTCTAAAAAGCTGACTAAACATCCTTAATGGACCCACCCATGGTTTCTTTCTTTTTCTCTTTTTTGATACCCAAACATCCTAATTTAGGGAAGACGTACGTGGGTCATGGTTAGACACCTATAGTCCTGTTCCAATCATCCACAGACTCAACAATTTTTAACTTTAATAATATTTGAACTAAAGTTATTAGGTTTTAGCTAAAGCATCTAGCGCAACAATAAAACTTGTTCAAAAATTAATATATGTGGATTTTTATTTCATTCAATAAGAAAATGACACATTATAAGTATTTTTTTTTAAAAAAAAGAGAATTGATAGTTACAAGGGTATAACTGAGCAAAAAAGATGGATGGAAGGGTAATTTTAAACCAAAAAGATGAGTAGAAGCGCGACAATATAAATCTTGAGTGTGGTATGCTTGCTTTGCATTTTGTTTGTATTAGTTAAGTTAAAAATTCTGATTCCGTCGCTGAAAGGACAGGCGGGTCATTTCACTTTCTTTTTCAAACAAATCATTGACAACCCCTCTTTATCGAATTTTCCCCCCTCTGTCAAATGATTCTTGCTTTATGTGGGCGTTTTTACCGGTAAGCGGTGAAGTTGAATTCAAACTTGTCCGACAAATTCAGTCTTCTTTACCTATTAAAAGGTTGCATCTTCTTTATACATACTGCAATATTGCCTAACTATTGCTTCCCAATTCCCAATTTTTGATTTGTTCTTTTTTCTACCAAGTATTTTTATAACAATAAGAAGAAGAAAAATGATTTAAAAGAATCTTTTATTCATTTTACGCAGTTTCCTATGACTTTATGGATCTTGCTTGCCAATTATAAATGCTATATTTAAATTTGCTTTTAGAGTAGAAATTGTCACCAATCATTAGATGAGTGGTTTTCTACCGGAAAAAAATATCTTGTGTGGAAGTATACGATTAAACAATACATTCAAACTTAAAAGGCATTATTTGACTGAAAAATTTATGATTTTTTAGTGTGGTTTTGTTACATGTATTGATGATAAATTTATTATATTAATCATTATTTTTTTTTTAATAGATGTATCAAATGAAAATTTGACAATTAAATAGAAATGAAGGAAATATTTTTTTTGTTAAATATTCACTTGATATGTACTATAAATAATTTATTATCATGATTATTAAAACAGTTAATTAAAAAAATTTATCATCTTAAATAATTAAGATAGAATTGAATATTATTTTCACCATTACTTTTACTTTAATGAAATTACATTATTTAATGCTCTAATGGAGTGATAAATTAAAGTCGATATTTATATATATTATTTTAAATAATTAGGAAAGAATCTGTTGATCATAATTTATATGTACTAAGATTCAAGAAGATGAAATGTATTTGTTAACCAATTTAATCAAAATAATAGCAGTATGAATGTAAAAATGCAATACCATTGGCCTTGAAGTTATGGTCATTATTCATGGCATCATTTTAAGACACATTCTATTTAGATATTTATACTTTAAATTTACTATATGCATAATATTAATGATGATCATCATAAATATTTTAATACATAAAAAATATTAGTATCACACAATATTGAGTATGACTATTATAGAAGAGTAAACAAGAAGTGTACTGCTATAATGAATGATATTGTTATTATAGATAGAATGATGTTATGGAGAAGCAATATATCATATGAAATAATGATTCTAGAGAAAATTGAGCATTTATAGAGAAATATTATTATATCGAATGACTAGTCATGATAACTAAAGTAGGTTTGTTTTACTGCGTTGCTTATTTGACAATACACTAATATATACAAATTACTAATTTCTGCAAAATAAATGTGCAATAAATCTTGGAAAATTCTAGACACTAAATACAAATCACTTCAGCAAATCAAATCACGTCGAAATCGTTTTCCTGTGAATATAAATTAAAGAAGGATACACTAATTTGATATTATAATCCAAGGTTCAATTAACTAGTGCCTAAATTAAAGACAAACATACCTTTTAGTGTTAGGTAGAAGAAATTTTATTTCAATCATTCAAGCAAATGTAACTTTCACAAGACAATAACACTCAACGACTTTTTACATATTTTTACCAAAGTCCTCCTTAATTAATATATATTTATTTATTACGTTTTCTAGTCAATAATATACCTAACTAAGTAGATACACACATATATAAATATATATATACTACATTATTTTGACAAGCTATATCATTTCCAGATAGATGTGAATCTATACCTGTCAATATGAAATGTAGAGGAAATAAGAAGTATGATTATAATAAGGGAAAAGTGAAGAAAACTAATTAATGATATATTTATTAGCAATTAAAATAAAGGGTAAAGAGGGGGAAAAGAGTCAAAAAGGGACTTTTTAGATGTTTGAATACATACATTGCATAATTGGCTGTAGAGAGCTAGCACTTTTAATTATTGAAAATATTAGAACAAATCTTAAACACATTTTTAAGAACCTTACAAACGTTAATTGCTTGCAAGCTGTCTAGCTTTAAGGATTCTTCTTTAACCCTAACCATTGTTATCATAATGTCCTTCCACCATCTTAATTCCCCCTTAATTGTACTTCTAACTACGGACCCTTTTTTTGCTACATTTCACTTTCTTTTCATATGTTATTTCTATATTTAATTAATTAGCTAGTGTTTTCTTGCTGTCTTAGCTTGATCACTTTATTATAATTTTTATGTAGTTAAATTCACCTTTCTTGAGAAAAAAAGAAAGAATAATCTTTTAACTAGTCAGTGTTGGAAACGTTAAAAGTGGGGATTTGTTAGGATGCTAAAAAGATGGCCTAAAAAGTTAAACAAGAGTTTCGTTTTTATGTGACAAGTGTCGATAATTAATTAGTTCTTTAATTATAAGGAAAGATGGCCTACATTCTTGAATTTTAATTATTTATATAGTTAGGTATTGGGAGCTCTGCGTTCATTCTCATAATATGGTGATTAAGAATTCAAATGACAACTAATTAATCCTCTAGTTTCATCATGTATTCTCTAATCGGATGTGTTAAGCTTGATATGTAGTTGCTTAACTCTAAATTAGTAATGAATGAGCTTAAGAAAAGCTATTCGTAAGAAGTATTGAGATTTAACAGAGGAAAAGTCAAGATTTAGAGGTTATGAGTTCAGAATTTTAGTTTTTTAAAGTTATAGAGTTTATGAGCTATTAGCTAAAGCTTGAGCGTCAATTTCTTTCGGTGTACATCTCACCCAAAACAAAATACCAGAAAACATAAGCTGTCAGCTCATATCTATCTCTACCCCTCGATCGAACAAAAGCCATTAAAGCTAGTGAATTCGATTGAACCCACAATCAATAAGCTAGCTCCGCCCCTGATAAAAAATATCTAGTTTTAACTTTTAAATGGGATGAATACACACTTTCATATAATTTAATAAGCAAATGCCACATAATTAACTTATGGACAAAATCAGGCCTACATGTGAAGGGACTTGTTGAAATAGTTTTATCGTGTATGAATTGAATGTAATAGAGAAGGGGCTATTTTCATTTTCATATCTTCCTTGTAAGATTAAGGATTAGTGTTGCTACATGATTAAAGGTTTGAGAAGGGGTCCATCAATCCCTCTATGGGATTTCCATACAGTCTCATTTGGTCTTGTTCATATCTATAATTATTTGTTTAATCTTAAAAAGTGATACTTTTTCATATTATATACAAGTAGATAATGATTAGAGTTGTGCCTTATAAGCCACAGCCTACATGCCTACAACAAATCTTACTCCAAAAGAAAAAAGTAGATAAACAAATATCCATTTTTTGGACCACACCACCAACACAATATAATGAGGATTGGGCATCAACCTTGGCTTTAAGCTTTTCTAGTTTAATTAATTAGCACTTCAATTTAATAAATTTCTTTAAGAATCGTATAACCTTTTGCATATCAATGGTAATTAGCATGTTTGGCATGAATTGCGTGCAATTCACTGGAAATTTCAATTTCTAGATGGGCATCCCACCAACTTCATTTTGATTAGTCTCGTTAAAACTATCAATTGTCGTGTATGTCGCACTTTATTTGATTCTTGAAAGTTAATTTACTCTTTTTTAATTTCTAGTGCAGAATATAATTAGATGAAATCGCATTAATAATAAATTATAATATACGATTGTACGTAAAAGTTACTTGTCTTTAGAGATACCTCCATACTCGTGGACGTTTTCTTATAACAATCGAAAATTTGTATGTATTATTTTATAATAAATATAATGACTATATATTTTTGTTCAAAAATATCTTTTGAAATATCATTAAAATATAAATCAAATTTGAAATCTTCTAATTCTTTCTTTATGTCAGATGCGTGAATTGACAAGTAACTTTATGCATTTTTTATGCGCAACAGTAACACAAGAAGAGGAAAAGAAAAACAAGAGTAAGAGTTTGTCTGAATTGACTTATTTTAGATGCTTTTAATATAAAATATACTTTTAATATTTAAATAAAATAAAATAAATATTTTTAAACACTTATAAGTTAAAATAAAACAAATATAAATTAAAAGTTAAATATTATAAATCCATTCAAACGTGCCTTTTAAACTTATTTCAGCTACTGCCTTTATTATTTTACATGGTGTAACACTTGAATTCATGAATCATTAAATTAAGGATTTTTAAAAGAAAAAAGAATTGTTTTCCGGGTGTTGGATTTGGGTCGAATCGGGTCGTCGACCCGAAAACATTACACCCGTGAGATGAACAACGTGGCAAAATCTCAAAGGCACAAGTGAGGCAACTGTGTCCCGCTTAACCCTAGATTCTTGCCCTTTCTCTTTCGCTCAAACAAACGTTGAATCCTGAATTACAGACAATTGTGGAGCTAACACTAATTCTTCTCAACTACGGAACCGATATTCGTTCAATCAGGTACCAATTACTTCTCGTTATTCGTCTTTATTTTCCTCCGATTTCTGTTCGTAGACGTTGAAAATATGAACAAAGTCCTATTTTTTTTTTTCTGATGTACCGATGCTTTGCATACCTCTGAACCTAATGAATCGTTGAAAATGAATTCCGTGTTCGGTTTCTGGTATATCATTGGGATCTTACAATTTACAGGAGTATTTTGTTATGCAATGTTCTGTTTGCTGATTTTGATTGTTTAATTAATTTGTGGTCTATCATCCGATTGATTAAGTATTATCGTAAAATGTCTAGTGAAAATGATTTAACCAGGAAACTATATTCTGAATCATTGTTTTAGTTGGCAATGAGTTGAGATACTAAATTATTTATTTCAACTATATATTACACTAGAAAATGATTTCATTGAAACATTCTATGATATACCAAAGCAGCTTAACTAATAGAATGCGTGGATTGTTCTTATATTACATGGTTGAAAGGTAATCTGGAATCTAGACTTGGTTCAGTTTTGCCACTTTTTCACTTTGTTTACTTTTGTGCAACATTTCTTTCTTTTGTACACTGGTAAGTAACTTTGTTGCTTGCTCTGTGTGAACAGCGATATCATATAGGTATGGATGATAGATGGTTCAATAGTAGGCCAGATATGCGCATGAGAGATAGACGCCAGCAAGAAATGGAAGAGGTATGAGCTAGAATGCCGATTGTTCTTACTTTGTGACTTGACTAATTCCTTCATTCATCATAGATCTCTCGTTTATTTCCACTTTATTGGATTTTTCTATTACTTTCTCTTCAATCTTATTTAGAAACTCATTTAGGATGATTCTAATAGTATGTAGATTCATTTGCAATCTGGAGAACTCATAATATGCAGCTCAAGCCTTTTCCTTTTTTCTTTTGGTTTATGTAGAGAGAAGTAAGAAAATATACTGGTGCCTTTGTAGTTAACTTATTTGTAAGGAACGAAGGATGCTTATGAATTTTGGTTTATTTCAACTCTGCTATATTCCATGACTTGTGCTGTTCTACTAACATGGACAAATCTTGATATTCAGCTATTTTAATTAACAAAGTTGCATCTCAACTTTTTGAAACATAGGCTGATGAGGCTTCTGTTCTTGAGGATCTCACTGAAGATTTTCGCCTTCCTATTAACCATAGACCAACGGAAAACGTAGACCTGGAAAATGTGGAACAAGCATCTTTAGATACGCAGTTGACATCCTCTAACGTTGGATTCAGGCTTCTTCAGAAGATGGGTTGGAAAGGGAAGGGTCTTGGGAAAAATGAGCAAGGTAAGTTTACTTGTTCAAAATATTTCTTTCAACCTTTTTAAGTTACATTTGCTGTAATGTATTCGTGCACATTAATTAGTCTTGATTAATTTCTTCCTTTTGGGGACTAGGAATTACTGAGCCAATAAAATCAGGGATGCGAGACCCAAAGTTGGGGATCGGAAAGCAAGAGGAAGATGATTTTTTTACAGCAGAAGAAAATATTCAAAGACGTAAGCTTGATATTGAACTTGAGGAGACTGAAGAACTTGCCAAAAAACGGGAGGTATGCCATTTACACTTTTAGGGTAGCTATTAAATATGTTGCACCAGACTATTTGAGTTTGATACTTTACTTTTCCTGAAACATACATCTAATAACAGAAGGCAGCATATAGCATATATGTGTGTGTCTTTTGATGGGAATGGTATATAAGGGGATACCAACTTTGGAAGATCTTGAGAATTTCGTGCAGTTTTTATTACCTGGTGGCTTCTACTGCCTGCTTCCTGCACATTATGAAAATCCAGGTTTTAGCAGAACGCGAGCACAAAATTGAAACGGATGTGAAGGAAATACGCAAGACTTTCTTTTGTGAGCTGTGCAACAAGCAATATAAATTAGCAATGGAGTTTGAAGCTCACCTAAGTTCATATGATCATAATCACAGGAAGGTAATTGTTTTCCTTAAAATCTCAAAATATTTTCCAGTTCTTTGATATTATCTTCATCGTTATCCCCCAGAAAAAATGTTTATTACCTTCATTCCACTCCTCCATTTAGCGCTCTAACCTTCTGTTACTATCATAGCGCTTCAAGGAAATGAGAGAAATGCATGGAAGTAGCCGGGATGATAGGCAGAAAAGAGAGCAGCAACGTCAAGAGAGGGAGATGGCAAAATTCACCCAAATGTATGATGTTTCCATTCAGGCCATTCTGCATCTATTTTCTGATAATGTGGCATGTGTTTCTTGTCGATGATCTGTTTTTGCTTTTACTGATACTAGGGCTGCCAATAAGAAGCAGCAAGAACAGCAAACACCAGAGGAAGCAGGAAACATTCCAGCCCCTTCCATGGTTAGAACTGCAACTGCTCTAGCAGATCAAGATCAGAGGAAGACTTTGAAGTTCGGATTTTCTGCGAAAGGAGGCTCGTCAAAGGTACTTACAGTTAGATTACCGATTATCTCAGCTATGTTTGGTCTCGTTTTATATTTTTATATTTAATTTACCAACTCAGTGCAAGGGAGATATTAGAAATTTCTAATCCTTAGATAATTAGAACTATTGAGAGAGAAAGAAGATGCTTTAAAGCATGGATATATAGTGAGATTCATGGGTGTAACTAGGGATCACCCAATTGATTCCTTCTCTTTTTATGATGTGGCGTCCAGGCCAGCTTGCACGCACCCGGACTATTCCACCGGGTACTTGCTAACTCCCTCTTGCATAGGTATCCAGTAACTTTTCCCACCAAGGCTTAGGTAGATGGGAAGAAATCACCTAGTGTTCCTTGTCCCACTATGCCACACCTCGGGTGCAAAACAAGGGTGTGCACTCAATTGATTTGTTCAGTTCCCTTGTGAACTTGCTAGGTTGGTTGTGACATCCTGCAGAACTATATGCAACTCGAACAGGATTTTTCTAGTGGATAGCAATTGCTGTTCGTGAGGATTAACTTTAATAGAAAAGATAACTAATGCTAGTATAATATGGAAGTAGGAATTCCATATTCACAAACCTCTTATTTATGTGGAACACATTGTGAGATATACTGCCTTGTTAACTGTCTTGGGGTGCATATGTTGCCTCTTCCCGCTGTCCGTCAGAAAAAATTACTCGGAAAGAGGAGAAGATGATGACATCTAATTATTATTAATGTGAATAGGCATACTTCAAATGCACTCAAGTAGTTCATTTCTGGATAGGAAAAGAAAACAAGGAATTTATTTGTCTTTTCATCATTCTTTTGGTACTCTGGGAAATGATTTGGTTGATTTGTAGCTAATCCTGAACTTCTTCCCCCCCCTACCCCTTCTCTGTTAGGTGACAACCTTGGTTAACAAATCTGTGAAGAAGCCAAAAGTAACTGTTGCATCCGTCTTCAGCAATGAAAGTGACGAGGAGTAACAATGCATCTACACAAGCCTGGTGTCGGTGAAGACTGATGAATGATAGATACTGAAGCTGAATGCATTTTCTGTTGTTGGTGTATTATGTTGAGTTGTACATTGCAATCCTTTTTAAGCATTTATTTGCTGTCATGACTGGATGATGTTTGTCCCTGAGGGGATTTGATAGATAGATAGATACCATGTACTCTATTTCTATGGTTTAAAACATGTTACACGACATTTATGCGGTAAAATTTGTGTTTTTACATTTATTTTTGCCCTTTGACTCTGTCACTAAGTGCGGGCAACGTGAACGAAGTTGGAGGAAAAGAGTGGATTTGACTAATTGTTCTAAAAAATATCAAATATGGCATGTCGAACAAGTAGACCGTTTGGAGTACTAGATACCATCAGTGTCAAATATGTCATATCCTCTCAAGGCCTAATTGTTCCAAAACATCAACTAATTCCTTGCATCACATGCAAGAATTTGAAATAAGTATTTTGCATGTTTACTTGTAGTGGGAGCAAGTGATTACTACTGCAACTGAGCATATATTATTTAGACATGCACAAGGATTAGTAAGAAGCACCTGAAGTAGTCAAGAAAGAGACTAGTGTGCCATATTATAGTCAGATACAACACAATCATATAGCAGTAGCAGTAGCATTCATCTCTTTACAATACTTGCCCCATTTTACAAAGTAACTGTGGCGTGTAACTACATGAAAGGCTATTATGCAGCTTCAGCAAAACCCACTTGGGATTTACCATAGTCAAACACAGTGTGATACGGCCCCATGAATACATCTCCAAGAATCCTGCAACCACATACATGAATATCATTTTAGGGCTGCAGCAACATAATATTAGCTACATGACAACGAAATAGGAAGTGTTGTGCTTGTATGAAACATGATTCTATTGTTTTTGCTTAGAGTGATGTAGTAGTATGAATGTAGTCCACATTGACGCTTGTAAGTGCAAGGATAACATACCAAAGAGGACCGCGAGGTGGTGGCACATCCAGAGCAGCAAATCCACTGACACAAATTGTCGCAACCCCTTCTCCAGTTTTAAGAATATACTGTCAACCAAAGTTTTTAGTTATCAGGTGTATCAAAGGCATTTATTTCATAACAAATGTTACACATCAAGTTCATTGGCAGCAGTTGATCTTGATCGATCACATTCTGTCTTGCTAAAGTGAAGTTGTTCGTTGGTTGCAAGTCAAGACTCTTGTTTCTCCCCTTTTTACAATCTTGTTCTACCAATCATCTCTTTATAATTTCCAAATTTTTTATTTGACTAATATTTAATGTAGCCTTACCTGAATTCAAGCTCGTTGGATATAAACAGTTAAGGTATTGTTTCCAAACTACTTTATTATAGCAGGGGTTCAGTGACATGTTCTTGCTAGCAGATACATCAAAATATTAGTAGAATATGTCTTTTAGCTTAAATGTCATAATATTAGTAGTAGTTGACTACCATATAATTCCAGGAATGACTTTCTATTTCATAGCAAATAAGACAGTGAAACACCTCCTTCTCCAGAATACTGACCAAAATGAAGTAAATAGATATTTGATACAACAATGGAGCGGCACGTTTTATGTTTCAGCAATTCAGTGAATGCAGATACTTTGTCCTTAGCCTATTTTTCATGAGTCATTCAGACTTCAGAGTTGAGGGTATAATTATTATTTAAGCAAATAATGTCAGAATTCAGGGTATAACTACTATTTAAGCAAATAGGTAGTTTTTTCCCAATTGTTTAGTGAGTGAAATGACAAATCGGGGTGCAATATTAAGATTATATACCACATATGTACATTTCAATGTACTCGAGTAATCAATGTAAGAACATGAACTCAAAAACGCGTGGAGTGAAACCTGTTCTGGAGTGAGCACAAAAGCTTTATCTTTGATAGTGAATGTAATATCTGGCATGGATGAGATGCTGTTACAGTCGATTGCGGATTCTCCCATTGGACTTGGTATTTTCTCACAAAGCTGTAAAACATCAAAGCTTTAATATTAGGGCGATTTGATATACTATTTATTGGACATCAGGTAAAGCTGTGACTTATACCTGATTCACATACTCTAACACTTTCTCTTTTGTCCCTGCTTGTTTGAGCTGGTTTTGCATCCAAACAACTGCCATCTCACAGGCAGTGCATAATGGTGCTTCACCAACAGAACTTCCTTCAGTTTCCCTTTCAACTACAGTTCTGATATTAGAGCTGCAAGGAATTTGGTACATTAGTTGAGTCACATCTGACATAGCAATTAAAGGGCTAGACAGTTAATCTGGAGCCTAAGTGATAAACCAACATTCTCAGAACTTTATGCTCATTGTATACTGTTGGATTAGCAAATCCTACCTTTCAGGTCAATACAGATCATGCTGAGTATTCAAAAATCAGATGACAGAGAGTGTGGAAATCAGATAATACTTGAGGCACACATGATAATAATTTCAAGAACTCTGGAAGCTCTCGTTATTTTCCTGTGCTTATTTGTAATCATAACAGTAATTTCTCAAATACAGGAAGTAGTTCATACTTTTTTATCTGCTCAACACTTATACTAAAGCCTCCTCAATGACATGAACTTCAAGTTTAACTACGTCATAATAGGAAGAGCAATTAAAATTAGAAGGTGGGGTTGTACCTCACATGCTGAGCTCCATCAACAAAGCATAAACCTGCTTGTGAACAAACTTGATCAGGTCTTACCTGCAGATCACAATAACATCTTATCACAAGCACACTGAAATGTGAAATAAACAAAAGAGGGAAAGGGAACAGACCCCTGATACTAGTAAGTCCCAGATCATCTCTCCATACTGTGAAACAATAGTTTTACATTCCATGCTAACTATTCCTTCTGCTCCAATGGCATGGTTGATTTGCGTCACGATAGTCTGAAGATGATTTGTCATAAGTTACAAGTATTGCTTTAAATAAAGAGATAGTCCAAAAGTCTACAACTCGAGTAAGTTAGAGATAACAGAACATACTGTTGGACCAGCAAGCAGTGATGTTCCAGAATCCACAATAGCAGCACAGCCACCTGCACAATAACCTGAAATGGGAAAACATGACCAGAACTTAAAACACTCATTAACTGTGTTAGATAGATGGTATACCTCATTCAGAATGATACTTAGTTTGTTTTTGTCCGTGGCTCAAGGATAACTTATATGCCTAAAGGGTACATGTCTGTGTATAAGTCATGAAAACTGGAAAACAGTAAGGTACTGCCTCAAAGCAGTAGACTTAGAATTTATCTTTTGATAAACAAAGTTGAGGGAAATCTCCATTTCTTGCATGTGATAATCTACGCTCTATTAACAATTCTGTAGATGATTACATGGGATTAGATGGGAAATATTCACCTGTTGATGTGTTCCCGATAAGGAAATCTCCCATATTAAACTGAAAAGGCAAAGGAAAATAATTGGAGGATAGCATAACAAATGAGCTGCTTTTAGATCACACCACCAACCTTCTCCCTCCTCCAAAAAACCAGCATGCTAAGATGTAGAAGAAAAGAGGAGATGGAAAAACGTTCAAGTACCTGCCAGTAGCCCTTCTGAGTCAATGGAACATAAGTATGATTACCCTTGAAGTGCTTTGGATCAACTCCACCAAAAACAAGTTCACCTCCCTCTTTTGCATTTGCATCACGGTTAAACCAGAAAGAGAAGACTGGCTCTTTAACAAGACCTTGCCCCACCATATTGTACCTACATTTAGATCAGAGGTAAGACAAGCAGACTCCATAAAGCTGAGAAGAAAAGAAACAAGAAATAAATGGTACAACTGAAGTAAACGCCTAAAATAGGAAGAACTACCAGACAGGTGTAGTATTTCCAACAGAAATTTCCTGGAAACCAAGGCCTAGTATACCATCAAACTTTGCAACTATAAATGTAATACTAGGTTCTCGTGTCGCCTCAATAAACACCTGAAAAATTGATGTAGAATTGTCATCAATTGGAAAACAGAAAGGATCATACCATGGTATGTCGAGAACCAGTTGCCAAACAAGAATTCACCTGATCTTTAACTACAAGATCACCAACTTGAACATTGTCCATACTGAAATGGCCAGAGATTGATCCAGTTCCATAACGGATTGAACAAGATTCCCCTAGATCATAACAAGCAGCAAAATACAATCAGAAAAAGACACATCAAGCCGGAACTGCAACTTGAAATGAAACTTGATGAACAATAAATATGAAATAAAAACAAAGATTCTTAGTTAAAAAGGAGTGTGATGATCACCATCTCTTGTATATGTACTGGATTTACTCGCCTTGTACTTGGAGTGGATCCAGCATGCAATCTGTGAGCATTTTCAAATTTAAGGAATAAATTCTGATAAACGAGTGAAGGGATAAATAACTTAACAACAATGAGCACAACAACTTACAGAGAAATAGCATTTCGATGATGGAACCCAGAGGTTAGAACTCCCAGTATCAAAGATAACTTTGAATTTCTGAGGAGGTGAACCAATACCAATCTCTCCATAGTATTGGGCATCCAAGTAGTTCTTTAAGGGGACTATATCAATATCTGAGTCACTCGATTTCTTTTCAATGCCATTCACATGCTTCCCATATCTATCTTGTAGTTTGGCTACTCTTGCAGCTTTTATGCTATTAACGTCCAAGCGGTGCTTCTTCAAACCAATTCTAAGCAAATCACCAGAGGAAGCAGGAAGTGCAGAGCAAGTAATGACCCATAAAAGAAGAGCAGCACATAGATGCTTCTTTTCCATGTTTGCACTACAAGACCAAAGAGGGGATTAACAAGATGTTAACACAACTAAACAGGAATATTCTGATTTCTACAATGTCATAATCTAGTCTTAACAGAATAGAAATCTTAACTTAACCCACAATAATTATGTGCACATGTAACTATTCCCTATCCCAGATACAATCCACTTTCCATGAAGACTTATTATCACTAACCAAGAACTTAACATATGAAATTTGCTAGCTCCAAGATTAGTTAAAAATTAAAAAATTCACACGCTACAAACATCATATTAAAACATCCTATTAATCGTTTACTATCACAATAGATGAATGACTCTTTTACCCGGAAATTCAGATTTTTATTTTGCATCTACCTTAAACCAAGATTAAGAAAATATCAAAGACCCGTCTTTCTTTTTTTCTTGAAAAGTGTAAAAAAGATTCCACCCCAAGAACATGGGAAAAAAAAGAATAATAAATTGACAACATGGATACAAGAAAAGCAAGTCAAACAACTAGACTCTCAAGAAAAGCAAAAAAAAAAAAGAGAAGGGTTTTCAAGAAGTTAAACTTCTAAACAATATACAGATGATTATTCCGTCTGAACTAATTAGTAGAAGCAAAACAAGTTAATTATAAGAAAACTACTACAAAAAAAGATCAAGATACAACTGAAAAATCATCATCTATATGAAAACCAGAAACAAGAAGATAAAGATTTAAAGGGACAAACCTGATAGTGTGTATAAAAAGGAAACCCAGAGAAGTTTTTAGATAGAAAGCAGAGAAGCAACAAGTATGGAGGAGAGAGTAAACAGATACTATTAAATACCCAATAGGACAATTTTAAGTAAGTAGACCACATAATGTTTGACGGATTTGGCTCTCCTTCAATAAGGAGGGATCCGTCCAGTTCCTCCATTATTCCTTTAATATTTTGACATGTGTTATACAAATAATCTAATGGCTCAGATTTATTTGATTAACTAAAGAATTTAATCATAATTAATATTTCTCTCACTTTTTTTCTGTGCTTAGAATCCTTTCTTCTCTGCCATAATTTCTTTTTTTAAACTCTTTTTGCAGCAAATCAACAATAGATTTTTGAATTTTATTTGTAGTGTTGATATTTGAGACTTTAAGTTCATTTTATTTTTAATCATTGATAATTTTCCAAATGATACCTTACTCTCTCACAAAGTTTAATTGAAATTTCCCCAGTCAGACCCCACCACTATTTTTACCTTTTCGTCTCAAAAAGCTTAGTTTCAGTTTTCATATGTTATTTTTTTTTAAAAGAAGTTCTATCTCTGTCACTCTTATGGAACGACTTGGGCAATAAGTCCTAGGTATTTCTCAAATCTAGCTTCTTTGAAACCCCTCTTTCATAGCTTATTTTCATTTATTTTGTTGGATTATTTAATATTTGTATATTAAAATTTTCAATATCAGACTTAGTCAAAGAGAAGAAATATGTTGAAATGGTGGAAGAAGAAAATTAAATATGATGAAGAAGAAAATATCAAAAAATATTCTTCAACACATGAAGAATGAAAAGAGTCGTAGTAAGTAATGCAAAGGAATTGAATGAATGGTACAATTTTTTTAAAAAAAATATACATATACTACAACAAAAGATTTGAACCACAAAGTTAATGATTCTTCAGGAAAGATTTGGAAATTGGGAGAAAAGTGTTTTTTTTTTAAGTAATATGAGGAAACTATAGTAAAATTCTTTAGTTAACCAAACAAATCTGAGCCATTAGACTATTTGTATGACGCATGTCAAAATATTAAAAGAGTAATGGAGGAATTGGACGGATCTCTCCAGTAAGGGATCCGTCCAGTTCCTCCACTATCCCTTTAATATTTTGACAAGTGTTATACAAGTGGGTAGGCGGGATTTTTTTCGTAAGTAATGTACTTTTTAAAATAAAAGAAACAAAAAAACAATGTAACATCATATTTAAAAAATAATATATATATATATATAATTCACACATAGTACTACACCTTTTAAAATGTATTCAAAATAATATCATGTGAGAAAGAAGGTAAATGAAAAAAACATTAAAAAAAATGTAACAAAATGAGGTAAAAAGGTTTGAAAACGCGACTTATCGTGCGATTTTTTCAAGCCAAAAGCTAGTTGAACTACACACAACTTTGTTTGAATCTATACATATTTTGTAAAAATTTTCAACGAAGTAGTGTCACGTGACACCCTATTAACTCTTGCTAAATCCGCTCCTCGACACGTGAATCAATTTATTTATAGTACAAAAAAAAATGTGCTTTGAATCAAAAGGGAAAATAATAAATAAATAAATAATTTTAAAAAAATTTATCACGTTTAAAAAGTAAAAAAATATTATAAAAAGCCACTCTTTCTGTTCAATTTTTGACACTTTTTTTTTTAGATTATTGTAAATTGTACTTCATTATAATTAAAAACAATTCAACTTTAAATTATTTTATTTTATAATGAAATGATTTTTTTTCACCCGGTGTTCTGAGTCCATATTGAAGTCCTAACTAAATCCGGATCGCACAGTGCACGGTTCATTCAAAAGTCAAACTCTAGACATCTAATTAAAGGTGAAAGAGTCTCACTATTGCACCACAACCCATGTTGGTTACAATCACATAAATAATTTAATTTTAAAATTCCTCCATTTAAACAACAAGTTTCAAAAAGCTTTTTTAAAAAAAAAACACTATATCAAATCTGTCGAATAAATTGGAACGAATGTAGTATTAAATTTTAGAAAAAGATAGTTAGTAAATTATAAAGTCAATTCTCCCTACTTTAAGCTCAGTTAGACACTTTTATTTTCTTATAACTAAAAAACAAAGAATTTATTTATTTGATGTATTTTTATTTATTTATTTGACATCTTGTGGGTTTGTTTTGCAAATTTATTTCTTTTGATGGTTAGGTTTGATTGATGAGTAATAAGTTGCTGTTTTTTTGGTTGGTGAGAAACAAGTGATTCTAGTTTACTTGACGTGTGCGGATACCGCACTTCCCTCCTCCTCTTCTTATTTTTTAGTTTCTTGTTAAACTAATCAGGATTTGGAATTCGTATTCAAATCTTATTGAATGGTTTAATTCTATGATCAAATTTATATTCAAATCTTATTGAGCGACTTAATTCTTTGAACATAGGGATCGTTTCATATAGGGTAGGGATAGGAAATGTTATCAAAAAAATTTAAATAACTATTTATTATATTAGAAAATTTGTATTTGATCATGAAAATTTAAAATTCAAATTGAAGTTGTATTTTCAATTTCAATTCATTTTCACTTTTGAAGTTGTATTAATTTAACTACATAAAAAAATTTAAAAAAATAATTAAGTACATTTAAAAACGAGCATTATTACAGATTATTCTTTACATAAATTATAACCAAACAAAATTTGATAAATTCTAAATAAAGTGAAATATTTATAAGAATATTCTGGGGTAAAAATACCTACTTTAGCTAGTGTTTTGTTAGATAGTTAGATAAGATTTTGAAAATTTATCTTCAAATATTCAGTTTTGGAAGAAGTTCCACTCTCACGCACAAAATTTCTAGTTAATATCTTAAACTGTTGCTGAACTATATATGAGAAATTATCTGTCAAAATCACTAAACTTTGTTTTGTATCAATAAAGTCACTCAGCTTAAAACTTTTATTTGCAAAAATCAACTAGCTACATTTATTTTTTATGATATTTAATTATAAGGCCACAAACAAAACTATAGAATCTAGTTATTTTTATTTCATATAATCATAAACCCCGTAGACCGTAAGTAAACAAAACCATAGATTTTTTATTTTTATATTTATTTTTATGTCGTGTTTGTTTTTTCTCCTTATTTGGCATGATTTTCTTTTTTCAAAACAAAGTAGGTGTGTTGTTTATTTCTTATCATTTAAAACACTTCTCGATTCTCGCCAACATAGGAAATGACAACAAGCTATTAAAGAGAAATTAATTAATCAAATTTGTGAGATTCATCTAATTATAAGTAAAGAAAGAAATAGAAGAAGCGGGAGCATATAGTGGAATATGATTTTTAATCTTTAGATGAATCCAATTTGTGGGGAGATCGAGTAAAAATAAAACAGATTCTATATTTTTATTTATTTATGGATTCATAATTAAAAAATAATTTAATTTGTCATGTTAAACTTATTTTAATGATAAATATAGTTAAATGGTTTTTGAAAATAAAAGTCTTAAGTTGGGTGGTTTTATTGATACAAAATAAAGTTCAATAATTTTGGTAGATAATTTCTCATAGTTCAGTGACCTTTTAAAATACTAACTCCAAAATTTCAAATACTTTCTAAACAAAACAAAACATGTTTAAACACAACTTCAAATTTTAAAAACTTAAATTTTTAAATTTAAATTTTATAAAGGGAGCTTAATATAATATGAGTAGTTTTTTGTTTGATTATACACGCGTGCTTGAAGAAAATCAATTGGAAATTTCCTCCGAAGATGTTGACAAAATGATCAATCATGGTGCATTGTTATGTATGAATTGATGATACGCTTCAAAATAAATATTGGTGACACAAATCCCAAGAATGGTAGGCTTGTGTACATTCAAAAAATTTAAATGACACGTGAATTACATGGGGACAAAAAATAATTCATATGCAAACAGAATTAAGAATGTCTAATTCAAAAGAGTTTCAATATTTTCTTATAGTATATAAAGTTAATGTATTAAATATTTTAATACTTGTTAAACCAGTTTGATGAAAAAAATGCTCAACAATGAAAAGTACAAAAAAAAGTTTTAGTGTAATAAGCACTGAAATTATAAATATATAATACTACTAGGAGTAGTTATTATTAATATAAATAGGACAAAGCAAAATACAAGACAAAACGATTGAATTGTGAATAATTAATGGAGAAATTAATAAAAACTGTTGTTCATCAAAATAATAGTTATTTTTTTTATTAATAGTTTATATTTAATTAAGGAATATAATTGTTTTTTATCGACCGGCTAAATGTGCAACTTGTCTTGTTTAATTGGGGGTTGTAGTTGTCTTTTCATCTCAACTCAATCATAGAGTTCAAAATTCAGCCCAATGTAAATGGCAGTAAAATGGCCCCGTTATATTTCTCTCAACTTTAATACTCCTAGATGGTTTGGGTCTGGAACAACGCCGTCTCAATGGGCCCATAATTCCCTATTTGTCTTTTGAAAATCTTCGACCACAACTTTAATTAAGGAAATCTGTTACAATCAACTAATTTAAATAAATAAAATATGTATCTAATTTTAAAAATTGGTAGATACGTGTATCTCGCGGATACAAACTCGTGTATCATAAACACGAAATATGATAGAGGAAGTAATATTTGAAACTATCGGAAATCTTAGTAATTAGGACCTAAACTAGTGAGATTTATGAAGTTTGCCTTAAAAAAATTAATTGGATGTAACGGATTTCCTTAATTAGAGGAGTGATTGAGGATTTTCAAAATACATGGATAATTATATGATAATATTAAGATACATGATAGAAGACCATATACATATGACAAGACTTTGATTACGTTCATAGCTGGTCAGGGCATCTCACCGCGGTGGTGTTTGGTTCACCTTTTGATTCATCGGTGTTGCTCACAACGCCAAGATCCGACGGGAGAAGTTAGGCGAAGTTTCTTGGTTGGTCCATAGTATACAAGGTATGCAAACGGTACCATCGTCAATGTCGAATTTGATAAATCTATTGGGCTTGATAGGGCTTGATATCTCTACTTACAACGATACCCATTGTCTCTGCGCGCAAGAGGTCTATGAGGAAAATTGGTGGATTCGTGGGGGATTGGTTTGAGAGTGAGAGAATCAAAGGCTAAAAGTTTGATGTGTGTGTTGACAAGTTGTAGAACATCCATTTTAATGAAGTGTTTCTTTCAATAAATTTCGACTAATCAAGAGAAGAGGAAGAGTTAGAGTTTGAGTTTTACCCCAACTCATACTTTCTGAGATACATATATTTATTTTTAATTAAAGCACTAATTTTAGAGTTTAAATGTAAAGATAATTAATCAATCATAGTTTTAACTTTTAAGGGATATGAGTATTGATTGTATCTTTAATAATATATGGTACAAAATATTGAAAGTGGTAATATATGTAATCATTTGAAAGTAGAGATAATAATAAAATATGTATCTCGATTTTAAAATTTGATAGATACATGTATCTCGCGGATTCAAACTCGTGTATCCTAAGCACGAAATATGACAGAGGAAGTAATTTTTTTTAAACTATCGATAATCTTAGTAATTAGGACCTAAATTAGTGGGATTTATCCCTTTAAAAAAAAGGGAATATATCTCATCTAATATATTTAGGGAATACATATTCGACCAAACCTCCAATTAATAATGGATTCATAATCAATCAATAATAATTTATATAAAAATAATGCAAATCAATTGATACTAATCAGCTTGTATAAATATTGTATGGAGGAAGTCATATATGGTATGAAACTTTAATAAGATGCTATTCCGTGATTTATGAGATTGTTTCCATTTTCCAACTGAAATTACCGCTCATTTTCATAAAAACAAGAAAATTGAATTCCGAATTATATAAATTATTTAAAACATGTGAAATATACAAATTGGAATACATGTAGCAATTGAAACTATAGCAACAACGCGTAATTAGGTAAACTATAGCTAAGGAGTAATAATTAAGATACTAAAATAACTATACGTGAAATTTCCCCGTTACAAAATAATACTTTTTGATAATATATTAGACAACTATATATTGCTTTTGTAATTATTTAAGCATTTTTCTTCAACATCATAATTCTCGTAGCCATGCTTCCTAGATTTCAAAACACATGTAATCTTCGTTGCTACTATATTATTGTCACAATTTTTTTGAAAAATTCATGATATTATCAATATTTTTCAATAATTATTGACCTATCACAAAAGCTCTTCATCATTAAGATATAAAAGATCTCAACCAATGTGAAACTAATGTAGTTGAGCTAGCTAGTGACTAAAATTGAGTTATAAAAACTATTTTGTATCTCATTCCTATTAATTAACAAATTCTTTTATCGTAGTTTCATTTAACAATTTTATATGAATGAATTTGATTGTAATACACTTAATATAGGAAGTAAACTACTTCTGTATCATTCGAGAAAGTGGGGAAAAAAATATGAAAAAGTCAATAATGTATAATGTTACAAGAGAGTAACTTTGAAGATACCTATTATTATTTGATATATAGGGGAGATCTATAGTATGATACTATATTATGTGAGTTCAGTACAATTTAATAGCTCTGGTCAATAATATATATATATATATATATATATATTATTAGGCATAAATTAATGACATTATTAAATTGAGAAGTCAATCGCAAAGTACAAAAATAGCCATAGTGTGATTGGATGGTGGAAGGTAACCACGTTTGTATGTTATTATGCTCCATAGTCATCTTTCCATAACTGATTATTTAATTATTTATTTATTTTGTTATATATAATGCATTCAACCCAAATCACCACTCTATCTGCTATTTATTTTATAAAAAACTATAATCAATTTTAAAATTGTAAATATCAGGATAATAATTCTCAAAGTTCACTTTAGATGTTACTTGTTTCAATGCATCGAAATATATTAATTTTAATTTTCTCGTTTTTTCATATAATTCTCAAAAAAAGTTCATATATGGTGTGCTTGCATCACATTTATAACAATTTTCATTAAAGTCTAGTTTATAAAAAATGAACCTCACAAGTGTCGATTAATAAAAAAAAATCATACATTTTTTTCATGATAAAATAAAGTACTCATTTGATCTTTTAAATAAAATATTATTACAAACAATAAATAAAATAATATTGCAAACGAATTAACTTTGTTTTTTTTCTTTCGAAAATAAGATTACGATACCAAATAGTACATGCCATGGACATAGCTAAAGGTCTCTTGATCAGCAATCTAATTAAATAAACAAAAAAAATAAAAATAGATTAAATCACAATTAGTACAAAATTTTCATAAAACTTGAACAAAAATACATGAAATTTTTTCTCAACAATTGACACACACACATATATATAATGAGAAAGGTACATGAAAAATTGTGTTTTACAAATTAAAATTAAATAATTCTAAAAAGAGTTATGGCAAGATATATTATAACTTGGTGTTATTTAAATATTTTATTCACTTTTAATTTTAACACGAAACAAAATTATTTCAAGTAGTTTTTTTCCACTATTAATGCACTCAATTAGTATCCAAGATTAATTAGTGTCCTTATTAAGAAAAATAAAATAAAATAAAATTGCATTCAAATAAATATTAATTCTTTTTTCCTATATATTTTATTTTAAAAGTCTTTTTCTAATTTTACTTTTCAATATATTGTAGGAATCTACATCAATTCTCCTAGTATCTATAATGATAAATTTACCTTTCACTATATATTTTAGGAATTTTTTTTTCTTACCATGTATTTTAGAAGTCAATATTATAAAAATAATTAAATAATAATTCAAAAAATAGTAATAAATTACTATTTTGTTTATGATAGACATTTTTAATGAAAAATCGAAAATTTAATCAACATTTCCAAATAGTTTGTTGCTAACTTGCCATCAGTTGTATTTTAGATAATTATAAATATTGAAAATATATGCATAATAATTAATTAGAAATTGTCATTAAGAAATTTTTAATTAGTGATAATAATAAATACAAAATTATTTACTTATATACTAACTAATAAGTAAGTACTAACCATAGTATAAGTGGCTAGAAGTTCCAAGCGCAGATGTTCATTCTGCTATTGATTGGTACTTGTCAGTTGTCACAATTAACATTTTACATCGCCTTCATTACTTCTGTTTTATCTCTTCCCAGGTATGTGTGTGTATCTCCTTCATCTTTTCGGTTTACTTTCTATGTGTTCCACTGCTCTGCTTTTGGTTTGATCTCAAGTTATGTTTATGTGTTCGAATTTGACCTTTGTTTTTCTATATCGTTGTGTGTATGAACTGAATTTGGGGCTTTTTGCTTCTTTCAGTGTAATTTTGAGGTCCTTAGGCTTTAGGGTTGAACCTGCCTTGGGTGCAAGGACGAACTTAATCCAGGAATAGGATTTGTACATCTCGATGAAAAAGAAAGACATTTCTATTGAATTGAAGAGTTCGATACATACTAACCCTAAATTAAATGTCAAAATGAACATTAGAGCCAAGTTTAAGTTATGTTTATACATTTGGCATTAATAGCTTAATAGGTATTAATGAATGTTTATATAGAATCAAAACTCAACTACTTCAATCACTCTACAACAGTGAAGGCTTTCATCTTTTAAATATATACTATTTGTCTATTCATTTTCGCGAATGATCTCCATTACAAAAAGGAATTAGAAAAATGAAGAGTAGGATCTCCGAAGTGTAATATTTGAATTACATATCTTCATCAGTACTTTTTTTTAAAAATAAACGGATGGGTCAAGCCCATTTATTAAGAAAACAAAAAACAAACAGTACACTAAAAACCAGGCCCAATCAAGAGCCCAGACCAAAATCTATTCTACCAAGGGAAACAAAATGAAACAAAGAGGTAACAAATTAGGAAAGGGGAAAAGGGAATCGGGTAAGCATAGTCTCCATTGCAACCCTAACAGAGACATCTGCATCAACATTCTGTGCTCCAGCCTCAGAGACCTTCTCCAGCAGCAGTAACAACTCGGTCTACATCAAATTTGGGTGTATTTCATATCAAACGTTAACTCGTTTCACTAACGTCATGAAATCATCCCAATCGGAGACTTCTCCAACTCAATGCATTTGGTCGAAACTTCAGTCAGGTGATGGCCTCCCCCTTTTGAATATAATCGCTGGCATTTTTCTCAGTATTTACCTAATACAAACTGTGTATCATGTATCCTTTAGCTTTGACAGGTTGAGCTCATCAGGGAGCTAATACCAGTGTCAAAATCCTTAGGAAACAGCTACATCAATCTGCCTCAGGTAATCTTCGACTTCTGTGAATCATCGCATCTCCATTTTTGCCATGTATCTCAGTACTTTAGCTTAGCTCTCTCCAGTCATATTGTCCACAATTGAATGAACTTAAGCCGGATAAACTAAGGTTTCCTGATAATGTATCATCCATCATGTGTATAAATTCGATTCTGTAGCTTTCTTATTCGTAAGTTAGGAATTTGCCTTTTGTCCATGTTTAATATAGTCTTAGCTTCTTTAGGTAAAGCCTGGAAGTCATTATAACTTATGCTATCTGTACCTGCAACAGAAAAAACAATGTTAGCCATAAAATCTGCCAGCTTGTTTCCTTCTCTCAATGTATGCTCAATGGCCACCTCCAACCCTTCCTTATGAACTTGTATTCTTCTTATCTCCATTGTCACCTCCCAAGGAATGTGCCACGCCCCTTCTACCATATTCTTGACAGCCAGTTAATCTGTTTCCATTATCAATGGAAATAAATTGTGATACTTACAATATTCTAGCCCAAGTCTCATAGCTACAATTTCAGCTATTAGATTGTTAGACACTCCAATCATCTTTCCGTCAGCATGTAAAAGATTGCCATGACCATCTCTAATACAGAAAGCAAAAGAACTTGGTCCAGGATTACCTTTTGAAGCCCCATCTGTATTGCACTTGTAAGTATCCACCCTAGGCATTTTCCAATAAACCACCTTACAACATATCTTAGGGGTATACTCTGTCATCCAAGTCTTCATTTATTTCTTAAACTCCATGCCCGGTCAAATGTTGCCACATAAAATGGGACGGAGGGAGTAATAAATTACCATCCTAATATACTATAATCCCCCCCTAATTTGGCAATAATCTGGCGAGGAAGCTTCTCTGGAATTGACATTTGCTATTGTTGTTGTCCCATGATTTCAATCACGTTGCTTCTGTTAGTATCTCATTGTAGGTCACTTCTTCGTTATTTTTTTTCCCGCAATGATCCATTCTCTGAACAAGACAAAAATGTCTAAGCTGTCCTCCGCTAATGAATGTGGGTGATCTTCGATTTGAAATCTTGTTGCGCTAAAAGCGCTCTCAAAGCTAATGATGATGCTTAAATGTCGGTGATCTCCGATTTCATAAATACTGTAATTTTTGCACTTGTAGATAGTAGTCCTTGATTTTCGATAGATGGTCCTTGATTTGGTTATACAAATTTTAGATTGGTAGCTGGTTCTGTCTCAAATTCTGCCTTTGACTGTGGTTGATCTGAATGAACTTCCTTTTTTTAACTTCTTGTTGTTGAATGTTTAAGGCTTTTCATCAATTTAATTTTTCCTTTGAGATGAACTATCTTTTTTGGTTGCCTCTGAGATATTTGACAAACAAGAGCTTAGTGCTCCGTTGGCTGGATGTTTGCATTATGTTTTTAATCTTATATTTGTTTTGTGAATGTTGCTATAGGTCATGGCTGGGAAGCGAGTTATAGCCATATGTCAGTCAGGTGGTGAATTTGATACTGATAGAGATGGTTTCCTTTCATATAAAGGTGGAGATGCTCATGCTATGGAAGTGGATGGAAAACTGGACTACAATGATTTCAAGATGGAGGTTGCCGAGATGTTTAACTGCAGCCTTGCTACTATGTCAGTTAAATATTTTCTCCCTGGAAATAGGAAGACACTTATAACAATCTCCAATGACAAAGACCTTAAGCGCATGATCAAATTCCATGGCGACTCTGATACTGCAGAGATCTATGTGATGACTGAAGAAGCTGTTGATCCTGATTTCTCAAACATGCCTGGCAGTAGGTAGATTCCTTGCTGCCTAAATATGTAGAAATCTCCCTTTGAAAGGATAAATTATATAGGACATACTGTGCTGCAGGTCAAGCAGGACGACTTTATCAGAAATGGCTGTCCCAGTTGAAGCTCCCCTGAGTGTTGTAGAGGATATCGTGGATGATCCCAATGAGTCTGGCCTCTTGCTTGATGCCAATTTTGATGTCGTAGGTGATACAAATAATATTGATGACACAATTACGATAGGAGCTGAATTGCCTGTTCCTATTTCATTTGCTGCTGCTAATTATGATGAGAAGAATGCTAAAGCTGCTCAGCAGTGGCAGAATGATATAACTGGCGTGGGCCAAAGGTTTAATAGTGTACATGAATTTCGTGAGACATTGCGAAAATATGCTATTGCAAATCAATTTGCTTTCAAGTATAAGAAGAATGATAGTCATCGAGTGACCGTAAAATGTAAAGCAGAGGGCTGTCCATGGAGAATTCATGCATCAAGATTGTCAACCACCCAATTAATCTGCATTAAAAAAATGAATCCTACCCATACCTGTGAAGGGGCCGTTGTTACTAATGGCTATCAGGCAACAAGGAGTTGGGTGGCTAGTATTATAAAGGAGAAGTTGAAAGTTTTCCCGAATTACAAGCCAAAGGACATTGTCAATGACATACAAAAGGAATATGGAATCCAGTTAAATTATTTCCAGGCATGGCGTGGAAAAGAGATTGCTAAGGAACAGCTTCAGGGTTCATATAAGGAGGCATATAGTCAGCTGCCATTTTTTTGTGAAAAAGTGATGGAGACAAATCCTGGAAGTCTTGCAACTTTCACTACAAAGGATGACTCAAGCTTTCACAGGCTCTTTGTATCATTTCATGCTTCACTCTATGGCTTCGAACAAGGCTGCAGGCCCCTGCTTTTCCTTGATAGTATATTTTTAAAGTCCAAATACCAAGGCACTCTGTTAGCAGCAACAGCTGCTGATGGAAATGATGGTGTTTTTCCTGTTGCTTTTGCCATAGTGGACTCAGAATCTGATGATAACTGGCATTGGTTCCTATTACAGCTTAGAACTGCATTGTCAATGTGTCGTGGTATTACCTTCGTGGCTGATAGAGAGAAGGGGCTTAGAGAGTCAATTGCTGAAATATTTCAGGGTGAGGATGTCTTTCATGGCTACTGTCTACGCTATCTCTCTGAACAACTTATCAGAGATGTAAGAGGGCAATTTTCTCATGAAGTCAAGCGCCTTTTGGTTGAGGATTTTTACGGTGCGGCTTATGCACCAAAGCCTGAAGGTTTCCAGAGGTGTGTTGAAAGCATAAGAAGTATTTCACTAGATGCTTACCACTGGGTAATGCAGAGTGAGCCTATTAGCTGGGCAAATGCTTTCTTCCGTGGGATGCGATATAACCACATGACATCAAACTTTGGAGAGCTTTTCTATGGTTGGGTATCAGATGCTCATGACTTGCCAATCACCCAGATGGTTGATGCAATAAGAGGTAAGATAATGGAGCTCATTTATACCCGGCGGACTGAATCCAATCAGTGGGTGACAAGGCTAACTCCATTTATGGAGGAAAAGCTAGAGAAAGAAAGCCTAAGATTTAGTGCTCTTCATGTGTTGATGCCCAATGGTACCAAATTTGAGGTCCAGGGGGATACCATAGAAGTAGTTGACATGGACAATTGCGACTGTAGTTGCAGAGATTGGGGGCTAACTGGCTTACCTTGTTGCCATGCGATAGCTGTCATGGGTTGCCTTGGCCGTGATCCATACGACTATTGTGCCAGGTACTTCACTACCGATAGTTATAGATCAACATATTCAGAGTCAATACATCCAATTCCAAGCTTAGAAAAGCCCAGGAGAAAGGATGCTTCTCAAGCTGCTGTAACAGTAACCCCTCCTCCCACCCGTCGTCCACCAGGGAGGCCAACGACTAAGAAGGTGGGTTCCCATGAAGTAACTAAGCGTCAACTCCAATGTAGTAGATGCAAGGGTACAGGCCACAATAAGTCAACTTGCAAAGAGGTGTTACTGGAAAGCTAAGGTCTAGAGGTATTTACTTTATTTTTTGTTTTTACTTGTCGGTTGGGGTTTTTGGTGCTGTTATCTATTCGTATACATGTATACAAGCTTGTTTATTTGCTATTAACATGTATATTTGTGTAAGCTGCTTAGATGCAATGTGAAGATTTTGCTTCAGTTCGATAATTTAGTATGTAGTGATTTGGAAAATGGCTAAAGTTAGTACAATAACTTAAATAATTGAATGGAAGGCCAACGATAGAGCTCTGGCATTGCATTTTCTCACCAAGAAAATATCTTCTTCTCTCTGCAATCTGAACAACTTAGCACATATACGGCATTATATATCTTTTGTCGCTGCTATATATTACATTATATACTTGTATTTAACTTGTCAATATACCTGAAAAGGTTATTTGTGGGTGACCTTTATGATTGACAATGAATTAACTGAGAAATTTTAGTATTTACTAATTTTTCATCTTGGATCTCATGGATTGTAGATATGATCCTGTAATCCAATTCAATAATGCTTTATGGATCCTGGGTCATCCTTATTACTTGCTGATCATGCCCTTCCATAAATTTTACCAGGCTGATCCTTGTGTACTGTGTCCTCACTTCAACAGTTACACACTTACACTACTTGCATTCAGATTGTCTCAAATTTTCTCCAATGCATCTCAATTCCCTCTTTACCTTATCCAAATGCATACATTTTCATCAGAAACCAATTTCTTCCGAGTTTTGTTATATTTCTCATTAACAAATTTCTTTCACCGTTAACCCCTGAGCCACCGCTGACGAACCACTCTTCTGCTCGTTCCTTTCTTTTCTTTAGGTTGGAAATAGTAGTTCTTCCAACATTTGTCCTTATTTAGATGCCAACAAGAAAAGAGTGGGCTCGGCCTATTAGCTACACTTTAAGTTTCCACCAAGGTGCAACTGACTAGCACACCATCTTATGTAATGAGAGTCGGGTCCACAAATTTATCCTTTAAATTACCCACTTTGGTATGCAACCTGTTAAAATTAGCAAATTTATAGTTAAGGAAATTGCTCTTAAATTCATGTGGAAATATTAGGTCATTACAGGCACCAAAGGGTGTGGCCTAATGGTCAATGAAGTGATTGAGAACCCTGAGGTCTCAGATTCCAAACTCAGTGGAGACAAAAAAACACTAGGTGATTCTTCCCATCTGTCCTAGCCTTGGTGGACAAAGTTATCTTATACCTGTTGTTGGTGGGAGGTGGCAGGTATCCTGTAGAATTAGGCGAGGTGCGCGAAAGCTGGCCCCGACACAACGGTCATAAAAAAAGAAGAAATATCAGGTCATTACAGTGAACTTAGATATAAGAAAATGCTACAGGACATTCACTCCTTCGGGGTTCTTAGGATGAGAAAAATCTTGAAATTCTTGGAACTAAGAAGGTATTTTCTTTTATGACACCTGTATTTCCTATACAGTCTACTAATGAATTGAAATTGATTGTCAAAAAGGAAAATGATTATCAACATAATAGAAGACTGTATTGGCAACACCAAAAACCTCTATAAGTGAAATTAGTTTGAATATCGAAGGTGAAACTCAACATACAATATATCTTAAAGAGAAAAAGGCTAAACAATGTAGAATCTTACTGAAGTTTTTCTGCACCAGCATGTTCAAATTGTTCTATTAGTTCTTCCATAAAGCCTGAGGTGATAGTGACATCTACAGGCAATGAAAAGATTCAGATGGAATATGACCTCCTTTAGTAAGGTAACTGATTCTAGAGACTAGATAATACTACTTTAATTAGGAAGCTGATCTCAGAGTGGCGTTATAGATTGTCAAGTCTTCTTTCTTGTTCAATAACTGAATAAGCTAGCGTGAATAATTATGGACTTGCTTACATAAAACACATTAATATGCTTTCCGTAAATGAAGGTTCTCAAATTTATCAAAGTACCAGCGTGTTAGGATAGTTCAGAATTAACTATTTACCCCATCTCCCAAGTAATCCATCACGTATTTATTGAATCGTTGTCCATTTTAGGATGCTTTGAAATGTTAGACCCACATTCAACATATAGTGATAAGTTGTTTCTAATCTCCAACTGAGTCCACTCAAATGATCTCATCCACTTGAAATATCTTGTAAAATTTGCTACTAGACTTTCGCACAGACTCGTTAGCAACGCAGCTTTGAGAGGAAGTTCCATATTTCAATCAAGTCACAAGTTGAAATAATTGAATATGATGTTTTTCTCTATCAAACAGATTTTGTATTAGCTTCCACAGTCAATTTAGTGTTTTCTCCTAGCACTATTAAGTTTGATATGAAAGTCAAACTAAACCATATCTTCAGACCTGGTATAATATAACCCCTGTGTAACGAGTATGTTATTGCATGTAGATTGGTTGTTTCTCTTGCTTTAGCAACCCCAATGTGTTTTCTTGTATATCCTTGTGCTCCCAGTATTGGGATGTCATTTTGGACTTGTTTGGATGCGTAGTGATTGTAAAGGTGTGGTTCTTCATTTGTCTTATCTATAGTATATCTGTGTTGAAAAGTCTAATTTGGGAGTGGGGCAAATTGACATCTTCTTATGATATTTTTTTTCTTCTTTCAGGTTAATGAAAAAAGCAGTCTAGCTTTGGGAGGAATATTGCTTTTCTTGATCATTCTTCCAATCTGTATTGCTGAGTTCTAACTTAAGTTTCTGGATAGTTATTTAGTTGTTGGGCGATAATGTAAGTAATTCATAAACGAGGATATTTGATTCTCTGTTAGTCTGGAATGACTCCCTGTCCCCTGTTCTTATGTAAATGTGGTGGATTCTGCATTCAGGCTGTCACCTTTAGTGATGAAAACCGTAACTTATGATCTGTGAAACTTAAGACCAGTCCTTCAACTGATTGTCTTTTTGGTACCATTTGTTCAATAGCAGACATCAAACTAATACACGGTATCAGAACTAACCATCTAGTTGATTTTCTTGAACTTTTTTCCACCCAAAAAAGGAAAGATTTCCTTGAACTGTCCAGGCTGTTTGTTTCTACATTGCTTTCTATGAGTTGTAATCGTTATAGTTTACATTATTCTACAATATCTTTTATCTAGAAGTAGCTTTTAGCTTTTGGGGAAATTTGTACTACAAACAGAAATCTGCAGTACAGTGAGGGATAATTGAATCTTCAAAACAGAGAGGGTCGGCTGTACTCCTTTGTACTTAGTAGTACTAGCCTTTGTACTATATACCTATTTCTTCTTCTAGGCTTAAATCCACATAAATCAGCCATTCCACTAATCATTTGGCCATCGACAAATAAAAAAAAACGATTCATCTTTATTTTTTTTCTTGATGGAAGGAATGTTAAAAGCATGGGTAAATGAAGTCTCTATTCAGGTAAAATATGGTGTGGTATGGATAGACGGGGACGAGACAGAGCATGAGATGTGCAATTTTTACTTGCCTATTCCATGCACTGCCTCTTCCCTGGCTCTCCTCTCCCCACAATTCCTCCTTTTCTTCCCTTTTATTTCCTGTCTATGACTTTATAATGTCCTAGAAGTCGACAAAAGAAGGTAAATTGCTTAAAATGATATGTTTTTATGTTTGAGATTATGGTGGTCTTAAGTTTTATTTCCATCCCAACTTGATTGATTTATGGAAATATTTTCAAGCTTTATCCACTTATTATACACATATATTGGTTTAGAATGTTATTATTTATGTAAATCTTGTTATTTTCTTCTGTGGAATCATGTTCTTAGCATATATTGGAACCCTCCATTAGAAATTTTGCCGGTAACTTGTGCAGTCTAATTGTACATTAATAGGTTCAAGCTCGAGATCAAGATATGTATTTCAAATGTCAATAATGATACAAAAAGATTTAGGGAGGTAACTTGACTGAACAATAACATGTATCGCCAGCAGCTCCTGCCCTATCTAGCAACAGAAATTCGAACAAGCCACCAGTCAAATACTTATTTGAGGGGAAGGGAACCAAGTGCTCCCAGATGTACAAAGCAATTGATGATTTAAATTTCAATAGAGTCCACCAACAAGGCGATAATGTGAGGTTTTAGTACTTTTTCAGGATGAGTGTATCCATCTTGATTGTGCTTATAAGTGACATCAATAATGCGAGCAAGATTGAGAATACGAGTGAGAATCTTTGTAGAGACAGGAGTTGGTCGAAGAATTCCTTCATTTACATCCTTCCATGCTGTCTCAGCCATTTCTTGAAATTTGTCCATTGCAACTTCTGTTGACACGCCATAATCCCTCATGTAGCACTCAATTCCAGTGGCAATCTGACCTCTACCCTTCTCAGCCTCATAGGTGGCTATGTCATCAATGACTCGACATAAGGTCACATTGGCTTCAAGGAATTTAGGGTTCTTGGCCAACCATTCAAAATCTTCCTTGTTAGCACACTTCATGCCTAAGTAGGACGTTGTCGTAAGCAAGTAATAAGTGCTAGTAGCTAATGCATTGCTAAGATACTCAGAAACAGGTGGCATATATCCTTCAATGAACCATTTTGCTTCCACAAAATAGTTTCTCACGATTTCTTTCATCTGTCGATAACAACCAAAAAAAATTCAAACGTCCGTACTTCTTCAAAGAATAAATTTCATTACAAACAAAAATTGGGAGAAAAAGCTTCACAATTGGTTAAACTGATTAAATATTGAATTAACTGGTACAAGTTATGATTCATACTCTTTCTTTTGCGTAGTGTACAACATCGGACCTGCCATCCTTTGACAACTCCGTTTCATAATCATTGTAGAGATCCAAAAGTGCTTTGTAACTGATTTTCATGTAATCAGGGAGCCGATCAATTTGGCTAATATCCCACCTAATAAATGAAAAAGCAAATGAATTTGATAAGTTTATCAGTTTAACAGAACATATATCGGATGAAGAAGGAGAAATGTCTAGTTTTAGGCGTTCAGGCTTGTCTCCGATTACAAATTGTAGGCAAAACTTCAAATATATATGTTGTTTGATATGGTCATTTCTGCCATTTATGGGACCATATACTTCAATTATTAACTGTTCCAGAAGTAGTCCATACCTCTGTATGGCATCGGTGTAGACCTCGAGTTCTTTTACGATGCCATAAGCATCAAATGTGTCATCTACTATCGAAATCATTGCTATAGTCTTAGCAAGCATGACACGAGCCTGAGAATACTGAGGTTCAGCATACACTCCCACTGTCCAAAAGTAGCACTCGACTGCTCTATCCCTAGCATATGGAAGTGTTGTCACAAAATCCAAATCTTTCCACCACCTACAAAATAAGTACCAATTTGAGAAATTACTTTCAACAAACAATTAATATATTTGATGTTAATTACCTTGATACTTCACTGAGTTCTTGTTTGTGCAACATCTGAAGTAAGTTGAAATCCAGTTTTGCAAATCGAAGCAACACATCATTCTTGAATTCCTCCTCTTCGTATATGGAGATGAAGTATCGTGTCTCGACTCTTGGAATGCTCTTATGAAGAGATTGCTCAAGGGCATGTGTTACTTGCTTATTCAGAGGTGACTCCAAATGTGGAGCTGCAGACTCAAGATGAGCAGTAGAGAAAGCAAGTGCCTCTTCTAGGATGTCTTCTCCATGAGTCCTTACGTGTGAAGCTTCGTATAAGTTCAAAAGACCCTTGATGTCATTGCAAAATTGAATTTGCCGTTTGCATCTTGGAATCTGCTAAAAAGTTCTGGTTCAAGTTGAAAACAAAAAATTAATTACTAATTGTCAGTGGCGTAAGTAGTAGCGCTTAATTCTCCAATTCATATANAAACAAGTGCCTCTTGTAAAATATCTTCTCCATGAGTACTTACATGTGAAGCTTCGTATAAGTTCAAAAGACCCCTGATGTCGTTGCTAAGGGGTTCATTAAATTTTCCCTTTGCATCTTGGAATCTGCTAAAAAGTTCTGGTTCAAGTTGAAAACAAAAAATTAATTACTAATTGTCAGTGGCGTAAGTAGTAGCGCTTAATTCTCCAATTCGTATAGTAGTGCTTGATAGATAAGATGTATTATATAATTACTTGGAGAGATGTTGTAACCATGTTGTCTCAGTAGTCGAAATTGAAGAGATAAAGTAGACAAATCATTGTAATCATGAGCCTCGAAGTCGGGATCTGCTTTATAAATTTGATCCAACATGTCGTCTAATTGTTTCTCGAAATGATAAGCAATGCCAAGGCGCTCAACAGTGTCTATCAGATTCAATTTCTCAGTCAATGTTGTTCCATAAGCATCGTCTGACAATATAATCCTTCAAAGTTTCGATCTCATGAGCATACTCTTCTGCAACCTGTAAATGTATTTAAAAAGAAAACGGGAGTATATTCAGAACGACTCTGTTCCAACAGCGGCATCATAGGTGAACTTCATTTAATACTACCTGATTATCGACTGAGAAAGAATAGAAATAATCACCCCAAAGACTTGGAGAGAAGTCAGCAATGGGGCGAACAATTTCCTCCTCTTCATAGTTACTCATTACTGCAGCAGCAGCTGGGGCCATTGAACAATTTTCCCTTCCTTTCTTTTGTTTCTTAGATGTTAGGGAAATTGAACAAGTAGTAATGGAATTGTAAGAGAAGGAAATGAGTATTTATAATGAATGAATGAATGGTGAGAGCCTTTATCTCAGCCATCTTTCACGATTGAATTTTTTTAATAATATAGTGTACTAGTCCGGTTGGCGGTTGCCTCACTTGACTATATACTGATAACTAATCACTAGCTTCTCTATAGATATATATATATTATAATATGGCAAAGTGTTTTTTTTATCTTCTTGGATTTAATTGCACTATCTGTGATCTGTGCATCTTAATTCTTGTGAACAGCATGCCTTTTTTTTCTACTTTAAATTAAATCAACTAATGAACAAGGGGCGTCTTTCACGTTTTCCAAATTCTTTGTTACTGAATGCATGCTGACATCCTTGACTATTTTTTTTTCCCATCATCCTTGCTACTAATATATTGTGTTGTATGCATTTTCTTCTAATTTTATATTCCTTGAGTCCTCTGATTTTCCTTCAGTGCATGGCGTTTCCGATCCTCTGGATTTTTTTAACTACAAGCAATTATGTTTTATTTGTGTTCATCATATCGCTATGCACAGGAGTAGCTGGGTCTACTTTGATGAACTTAGAATCTTAAATTTCTTTAGAGTCTACTATGCAGTTAAGGGAACTTAAAATATCAAGAAAAAAACACATTAAAAAAAAATTAAGTGATTCACATCGCCAATGGAGTGCTGAGTGCAGGGCAAATTTATGTATTAAAATTGGGTCACCGGAATCCGTGGTCATCCGGCTTTGTATAATTATTAAAGAATATATTAAATCAAAATTTGTGGAATCCTTTCTCAAAATGGCTGGATGGTTCACTGATTTGACAGCTTGATATCAATTCCAAGGTCCCAAGTTTGATCCTAGCCAACCACAATTCGCTTGAAAAAAGAAGAAGCTAAATTTTGAAAGTTTAAACTAGTTTTTTTTTTAGTTTATAATTTCTCTTTTTAATAAACAAACTAACAAAATCAATTTTTTTTTAAATATGTCACTTTAATTAAAGGTTTCCATAAAAAATAATCTTGCCATTACTTATAATAGGAACTCATCAAGAGCTAATGAATTGATTATCTCAAACTTACATATTTTGCGGATGTAACTTGTAAGGAATGTGTTTTGTTTTATATTATCAATTTTGAAGGGTGTGATTCCCTTATTTTTTTAATGTGAAAGGGGTGTGATTCCTCTTCTTTATTATGAATATGTGATTCTCCTCAATGAAGCTCATCAAAATGATCTACGTAATCGCATTGGTGAAGAATTTTTGAATGGTTGTTTAGTTTGTAAGATAGAGTGGAAGATATTTGAAAATTGATAGTAGATCGTTTTCAAAATATGAAATCTCGCTGAGTACAATTGTAAACTGGTGATATTTTTTGAGGTATGATTTATTTTATGTTTTTCTTATTGTTATTATAAATTTTTTGATCTTATCTTTAAAGTAATTGTACACTCGTTTTCTTGAAATCTTGAATTTGCCTCTGGCGGTGTGCATGTTTGAGAGAGGATATTAGAAAGTATAACTTTATTTTTTCACTTATCCCTTGCCGTAAGGGTAATCTTCTCGTTGATTCCCAACCATATATTTTGAGAAAAGGCAATGGTAAAAAATGAAGAGTTTCAATAGTGATGTCTTTAATCGGCTTTAATTTGGGCTTACACGAATCTTTCAGTACATGTGAGTACTTAAGGTGAAAACATCTTAGAGAGGAAGCAACCACTCATCTTATTAAATTGTAAACATTATGTTTTATGGAAATTATTAGCATATACTGTTACGTTTCAATGTAATTATAAGCATGAAAGGCAACAGTTTATTGTTGCATGTATGATGATGTTAAAATCATTAGCTGACTCTGGATTTTCTGATAGTTCGATCAGCTAGACCTTACGAAGGGTCGTTGAGGACTGTCCGCCAGACAGCAGTGTTTGAGAGGCTTTATAATCTGGTGTAAACACCCACTGCAGATCAGTGTAATATGACCACTCATACTACTTCTACTCTCTAGTCCTTACTCCATCATTGATAACAACATGGATAGCATGGATCGCGTAAAAGCATTAGAGGAGCTTGATGGACACAAAATCAAGAAGTACAATGTGTGGAAGGTCCATCTAAGTGAAGAGAAAGAAGAAAGAGGCCATTTGTGCAAATAGTCATCTCATAATTTCAAGAATTCACAAAAGAAAGACAACCAAACAAGGCCCTTACCTCATTAAGGGTAAAATTGTTAAAGAAGTGTCTTCTTTACTTTATTTTCAAGAATTCACAAAAGAAGTCAATCAAACAAGGCTCTTACCTCATTAAAGGTAAAATTGTCAAATAAGTGTCTTCTTTATTTTATTAGTATAAATAATAGTCTCTTTTATTTGGAAGATTTAGACTATATGGATTTTGAATGTGAAATGAACAAGCTCTTTCAAGAGTGTAGTTTAAGGGTGGAATCCCTTTAGGATAGCCTAGCTTAGTATAGCTTAATCTAGATTAGTGATGGGTGGATTCTCATTGTTGATTTAGGACTTCTTTAACCTTGATTTCACTTGAGATTGCTCATTTGTGGTTTTCAATTTGAGTTGTTTCTTTTCGAATTCAAGTTTCTCTTCTTCCTTAGTTGATTGTTTATTCAATTGCTTTTCTTTCTTCTCTTCTCATCTCTTATTTCTCATCTATCTTACTTTTGTGTTGTTTCATTCCCCATTTGATTTCAATTGGTTTCATCCTCAATTGGAACCCTTATCAATCATAAAGCAGCCATTAGAAATTTTCAAGAAAAGAACTTTTCATTTTTTTTCTCAAAGATGGCAGGAATATTATCACATTTTGCCTTATAAGTAGAATTGTGTTTGAGATTATGGCGATTTTAATGTTTTACTTCCTGTATGAAATTGCTACTTCGTACTATTTTTAAGAGGTTTATTATATTTGTGAGATTGCGTTTATATTTTGATGTGTTATCATGGGCTTATTTTGATATTTACTCACCATTCCTCACGGTTAATCAGGATCTGTTGCAACTGCTGAAGTGACACCGATTTTATCTGAAATCTCTAGCTAAAAAGAGTAGCTATAAAAAGCAGTGATATATATATATATATATATATATATAATTTAAAATGTCAATAATGATACAAAAAAAAAAATTAAGAAATTAACTGCACTGCACTATAACATGTATCTCCAGCAACTCCTATCTTAGCTAGCGCCTAGCAGCATAGATACGAACAAGGCATCAATCAAATACTTATAATTTTAGGGGATGGGAAGCAAGTGCTCCCAGATGTACAAAACAATCGATGATTTAAATTTCAATAGAGTCCACCAACAACGCAATAATATGAGGTTTTAGTACTTTTTCCGGATGAGTGTATCCATCTTGATTGTGCTTATAAGTAACATCAATAATGCGAGCAAGATTGAGAATGCGAGTGAGAATCTCTGTAGAGACAGGAGTTGGTCGAAGGATTCCTTCATTTACATCCTTCCATGCTGTCTCAGCCATTTCTTGGAATTTTTCCATGGCCTCTTCTGTGGATACACCATAATCTCTCATGTAACATTCAATTCCAGTTGCAATCTGACCTCTACCCTTCTCAACCTCATAGGTGGCTATGTCATCAATGACTCGGCATAACGTCACATTAGCCTCAAGAATTTTAGGGTTCTTGGCCAACCATTCAAAATCTTCCTTGTTAGCAGACTTCATTCCCAAATAAGATGTAGTCGTAAGCAAGTAATAAGTGCTGGTAGCTAATGCATTGCTAAGATACTCAGAGACTGGCGGCATATATCCTTCAATGAACCATTTTGCTTCCACAAAATAGTTTCTCACGATTTCTTTCATCTGTCAACAACAAGCCAAGACATTCAACCATCAGTACATAGTTGAAGAACAAATTTCATTTTAATCAAAAATGAAGGAGAAAGTCACGATTCATACTCTTTCTTTCGCGTAGTGAACAACATCAGATCTACCATCCTTGGACAACTCCATTTCATAATCATTGTAGAGATCTAAAAGTGCTTTGTAACTGATTTTCATGTAATCAGGGAGCCGATCAATTTGGCTAATATCCCACCTAATAAATGAAAAAGAAATGAATTTGATAAGTATATCAATTTAACAGAACATATATCATACGAAGAAGCAGAAATATCTAGTGTTTGACTCCTAGGCTTGTCTCAGATAATAAATTGTAGGCAAAAAATTAAAATTGAACACAAATATGTTGTTTGATATGCTCTTTTCCCACCTTTATGGGATCTTCCAATTAAATGATAAAATAGTTTGAGAAGTAGTCCATACCTCTGTATGGCATCGGTGTATATCTCAAGTTCTTTTACAATGCCATAAGCATCGAATGTGTCATCTACTATAGAAATCATTGCTATAGTCTTAGCAAGCATGACACGAGCCTGAGAGTACTGAGGTTCAGCATACACTCCCATCGTCCAAAAGTAGCACTCAACTGCTCTGTCCCTAGCATATGGAAGTGTTGTCACAAAATCCAAATCTTTCCACCACCTACAAAGTAAGTAACAACATATATATCAGATTTTGAGAGTCACTATAAACAAATAATAGCAGTATTATTTTTCATGTAAATTACTAGCATACCTTGATACTTCACTGAGTTCTTGTTTGTGCAACATCTGAAGTAAGTTGAAGTCCAGTTTTGCAAATTGAAGCAACACATCATTCTTCTGTTCCTCCTCTTCGTAGATAGAGATGAAGTATCGTGTCTCAACTCTTGGAATGCTCTTATGGAGAGATTGCTCAAGGGCATGTGTCACTTGCTTACTCAGAGGTGACTTCAAATGTGGAGCTGCAGATTCAAGATGAGCAATAGAGAAAGCAAGTGCCTCTTCCAAAATATCTTCTCCATGAGTCCTTACATGTGAAGCTTCGTATAAGTTCAAAAGACCCTTGATGTCGTTACTAAGAGATTCGTTAAATTTGCCTTTTGCATCTTGGAATCTGCTAAAAAGTTCTGAATCATGAACAAAAATAAAAGATTAGCTTTTAGTAAGTAAAAGTGAAAAAAATAAAATAAAAATTCCTTGGTGTAAGCAAGAAACATAAATATAACAATAAACGAAAAACATGTATATAATAGACCTACTTGGGGAGATATTGTAACCATGTTGTCTCAATAGTCGAAATTGAACGGATAAAGTTTGTAAATCATTGTACTCATGAGCCTCAAAGTTAGGATGTGCTTTGTAAAATTGATCCAACATATCATCTATTTGTTTTTCAAAATGATAAGCAATGCCAAGGCGCTCAACAATGTCTATCAGATCCAATTTCTCAGCCAATGTTCTTCGAGAAGATGCAGATAATATAGCTCTTGATTGTTCCTTCAAAGTATCGATCTCTTGAGCATATTTTCCAGCAATCTGCAAATATATTTAAAAAGATCAAATTAAAATGTATGTTACATTATTACATTCAAAGTCAGAAATGAATGTCCCTATTCATCCAACAAGATAAAGAAAATGAAAGACTTGTACAAAATGAATAGATACCTGATTGTCGAGGGAGAATGAATGGAAACGATCACCCCAAAGACTTGGAGAGAAGTCAGCAACAGGTCGAACAATGTCCTCCTCTTGGTAGTTATTCATTACTGCAGCAGCTGAGGCCATTTATAGTATACTCTTTGCTTGTGGAAAAACAGAGAGAATTTCCTTTCTTTGTATAATGTATTTGTAGTAGAGAACTGAACAAGTGATGATGGAATTGTAAGAGAAAGAAATGAGTATTTATAACGAATGAATTGTGAGAGCCTTTGCCACAGCCATCTTTCACGTACGATTAAAATTCTTTATAATACTATACTATAGTAGTCCGGTTGGCGGTTGCCACACTTGACAATACAATACTCCTCCTATATAGTCTAAAGATATATCATATTATATAAAATATGGCAACACATTTTTTCTCTTTTTTTGGTAAAACTTGTATATACTTGCAGCCTACAATTTGTTACACTACTTTTATCTAAATTCTTGTAAACAGCATGCCTTTTAATGCTGTCATCCTTGACTATTTTTTTCCTCATGATACTTACTTGACTATATGTAATATATTTGCTATCTAAGACAACTACTACTATTTATAATGTATGCCTTTTCTACTAATTTTATATTCCTTGTGTGATGTGTCATTTATTTTTCCTTACAGTGCATTTCGTCTTCCTCCGGATTTTTTTACTTCATAAAACAATGTTTTACTTTGTGTTCTTTACGTACCTATGCATTGGAGTAGCAGGGTCTACTTTGATGAACTTGCTATTCGATTAGTACACAGACCAAGTTATTTCGCGATTATAATTTATGTACTAGTTTATCCATAAAATAATTCCAAGTTGGATTGGGTAAGAGTCTGATATTCAGGGATAATTTATAATGTCAACTAAATACGATATAAATTAATTTAATCCCAAATTTAAATATCCCACATTATTCCGCATACCAAACAACCATCATTTTTAGAGTGTACTATGAAAGAGTCAAGCTTTTCATTAAAGAGATTTAAAATATTTTTTCAGTTAAAGCGAGATTCAAAATATAACATTTATATATTCATTGTAATTTATAATATTTAGATAAACACCCTAGCGCTCCTATCTCTCTGTCCTTGGTACTGTGGAGTGCCGCATGCATGTTTGAGAAAGCACACGCTGAAAGTAAATATTATCAAAGCTTATCTTAATTTAATTTCTTAACTGTCTATTGCAAGAACACTAATATTATTGTTACTAACAAAATCTAAAATACGGACGTAACTTTCATTATAATAACTTATTAAAATCTTATCAGGTATTAGATTAGAATTAATAATTTAACAGTGTAATAATTTCGACAGTGAAAATCTTGAAAGCTTGAATTCATTAATTAATTCTCCGATCCACCTCTACTTACATGAAGCTTTAGTACATATGATTACTCATCTTAATATATATATATATTATCATCATGCCATATTTTATACTAAAAGTGGAAAGCTCTAAAATGCTATTATTTCATTCCTACACTAAATCAAAATATTATACTTAATCTAATTAATTAAATAGTACAATAATTTTGTTTTTATAATATTTTTGTTTAAAACAATAAAATATCTCATATATAAATTGGTTCTTTTCTACTACTCCTAACATCTAATAATAAATTGAGTCTTTTCTACTATTCCTAATATCTATTTTTTAATTGAGTCTTTTCTACTACTCATAACATTACATTATAAATAAGTCTTTTTTACTATTTCATTTGGTTAAAATATTCACAATTTCTTGAGTATTTTTCTTGAGAGTGTGTTATATCTAATAATTCACATAATATAGATCGAAAATATAAAAATAAATTTTAATTATTAAGTTAATCAAACTTTAAGATTAATTATTAGGTTAATCAAAATTTAAGGCTAAAATATAAAGAAGAACAGAAGATATGGGAGAGTGTTCAATTTATTATATATTCAGATATTAGATAATATTTTACCTATGTAATCATATAATTTTTTGATGAAAGATATTCGGCTGATCATCCTTATTTGACTGTAGCTCCGCCCATGTATAGATATAGTTTTATGATATGGCAAAATGTTTTTTTTTTTTGGATTGATATTATCACTATCTCATCTTAATTCTTGTGACCAGCATGCCTTTTTTTCTACTTTAAATTAAATCAACTACGTAAATAAGGGCGTCTTTCACGTTTTCCAAATTCCTGTTACTGAATGCATGCTGACATCCTTGACTATTTTTTTTTCCATAATCCTTACTTGACTATATTATGTGTTGTATGCATTATCTTCTAATTTTATATTCCTTGAGTCCTCTGATTTTCCTTCAGTGCGTGGCGTCTTCGATCCTTTGGATTTTTTAACTACAAGAAATCATGCTTTATTTGTTGTTGGAGGAGAACATATAAATTATTTTTGATGATTGATAAAGTGAATATGGTTCACTACTTGTTGTCTTATGTGTACTCTATAAGGTGAATCAGATTCTCACACGTGACTGCAGTTAATCTGTACAAATATGAAAGATTGCGGCAAAGAAAAAAAAGTACAGAAATAAGGGAGATAAAAAGGAAATAAAGAAAGACCTGAAACACAGAAGCAAAGAAGGAAAGAAATAAAGAAGGAAAGAAACAAATAAGGAAAAAAATAAAGAAGAAAATAAATAAAGAAGTAGCAATTCAAGTCAAATAAGGAAAAAAAATAAAGAAGTAGCAATTAAGAAGTAAATATAGACAAGTTCAAGAAGGAAAATGATTTGTTATTCCTTTCCTTGTAGAAGTTGATGAAGGCAAATCAAACTCTATAAAAGGTTCAAGCCAAAGAGGGAAAAGAGTCGTCTTTGCATAAACACAAATTGAGAGAATTTTCCAGCAAAGCCAGAACGATGTCTATTGCATATTCACAAAATTCATCATCTTGAGAGCAATAGTCATTGGAGCAAAACTGCAGGGCTTCGTCACAACAACACGAGGACCAGGTTCATTCTTCGTCACAACAATACGAGGACCAGATTCACGAGTTGTGTTCAAGTCTGAACTATTGATTGTTGAAGTCTGATTAATTAAAGTCTAGGATTATTAGTCTTTATTGATTTGTTCTAGGTTTATTATTGAGTTGTAATAATTCCTAGATTGTGTAAAAAGGAGTGAGTTTGACTTCTTGGAGAATAGAGTCTTGAGAGAATTGTAACAAGAAGTGGGTTTGACTTCTTGGAGGGTAGAGTCTTGAGAGAATTGTAACAAAAAGTGAGTTTGACTTCTTGGAGGATAGAGTTAAGAGGGAGTTGTGAGAGAATTGTAACAAGAAGCGAGTTTAACTTCTTGGAGAGTTGAGTCTTCGATTATAGTTAATCATTGGAGAGTTAAAGATACTAGAGTTAGTTCCGTTTGAGTTGTAATCTTGAAAATGACGTGAATCTTGAAGTGAATAAGATTGTGGTGTGGTTTTTACCTTCCTTGAGATAGGAAGGTTTCCATGATAAAATCTCTCTCTTTTTTATTGTGTTGCGTTTTGTTTGTCTCGACAAAAGTACAAGAACCTAGTTCTAGTATAGGAGTAAGGTTTCTTCATTTGTGATAATCATGTCGCTATGCACGGTGGGGTTCAGCTCCTATATTGATTTTAACATTTGATGCAGGCAATTGTCAATGATTGACAAATTTGTAATTGACAACAAATGTCAAGAAACACAATCACAATGAAAGAAAATTGTCAATGGTTGGCAAGTTTGTAGTTGACAACAAATGTCGAGAAACACAATCACAAAGAAAGAAAAATATAGAAAATTGTGAGTGTTAAATTAGGTCTTAGGCCTAATTCACACCCCAAAAGCTAGCTCAAAGGGAGGAGGATTGCCCAAGCCTTATAAGGAGTCCACCCATCTCATTAACCACCGATGTGGGACTTTTGTCATTCTTTAACACGCCCAGTGCTTAGCATCTGGTGCGTGGACAATTTTGATTTTGGGGGCCCCCACATTGGGTGAGACGGGCCCTGCTCTGATACTATGTTAAATTAGGTCTTAGACCTAACTCACACCCCAAATGCTAACTCAAAGGGAGGAGGATTGCCCAAGCCTTATAAGGAGTCCACCCATCTCATTAACCACCGATGTGGGACTTTTGTCATTCTTTAACAATGAGGTTTTCAGACTAAGTCTGTGAAGAAAAATAGAATGTGAATGATATTTTTAGTAAGGTGGAAAATCAAAAGAGTGTTATTCCTTTTGAGTGTATAGTAGTCACTTTGAGTATTGTACTCGTGATTACACAATGTAAAATTCTTTGTTATAGTGATATCAGTTGCTCTTCTTGGCCCCTGATTTTTTCCTTATTTATAATGATTTCCACGTAAAATTTTGATGTCATTATTATCTTATTTTATTTTAATTATTTTGATCATATATATTTTTGTGTCAATCCACGTTTTTTCCAACATGCACAGGAGTAGCTGAGTCTATTTGATGAAGTTGGAATTTTAAATTTCTTTTAGAGTGTACTGTGCAGTTAAGAGTAAAGAAATAAACACATCAAAAAAAATAAATTAAGTGGTTCACATCGCCAATGGAGTGCCACGTGTATGTTTGAAAGAGGATATTAGAAAACATTAACTTTATTTTTTCACCTATCCATTGCAGTAAGGGTTATCTTCTCGTTGATTCCCAACCATATATTTTGTGAAAAGGCAATGGTTAAAAATTAAGGAAGAGTTTCAATAGTGATATCTTCAATGGGCTTTAATTTGGGCTTACACGAATCTTTCAGTACTTAAGGTGAAAACACCTTAGAGGAAGCAACCACTCATCTTATTTGAGAGGCTTTACAATCTGGTGTAAACACCCCCTGCAGTTAAATTTTTACCATCAGTGTAATATGACCACTCATACTACTTCTACATTATTTTCTACTAGTTGAAATCGTAATAAAATAGTAAGTACTTATTTTTAAAGAGCTTTTATCTAGCATTAGCAGTAGCTTTTAATTTTGGGGTAAACCTGCTTTTTTGTACTACAAACCCAGTTAGCACTTAGAAACAGAGAGGGTCCTTTGTCTGTACACCTCAATTAGTGGTGTACTAAGACTATTGTTTGCCTTCTTTTCTTCTACTCTTTAGTCCTTATTCCATCATAAAACAGCCGTTAGAAATTTTCAAGAAAAGAACTTTTCATTTTTATTTCTCAAAGATGGCAGGAATATTATCACAATTTGCCTTATAAGTAGAATTGTGTTTGAGATTATGGCTATTTTAATGTTTTACTTCCCGTATGAAATTGATACTTTGTACTATATTTAAGAGGTTTATATTATATTTGGGAGTTTGCTTCTCTTTATATTTTGATGTGTTATCATGGGCTTATTTTGACATTAACTCACCATTACTTACGGTTAATCAGGATCTGTTGCAACTGCTGAAGTGACACCGATTTAATCTGAAATCTCTAGCAAAAAAGAGTAGCTATAAAAAGCAGTAATGTCAATAATGATACAAAAAAATAATTAAGAAATTAACTGCACTGCACTATAACATGTATCTCCAGCAACTCCTATCTTAGCTAGCGCCTAGCAGCATAGATACGAACAAGGCATCAATCAAATACTTATAATTTTAGGGGATGGGAAGCAAGTGCTCCCAGATGTACAAAACAATCGATGATTTAAATTTCAATAGAGTCCACCAACAACGCAATAATATGAGGTTTTAGTACTTTTTCCGGATGAGTGTATCCATCTTGATTGTGCTTATAAGTAACATCAATAATGCGAGCAAGATTGAGAATGCGAGTGAGAATCTCTGTAGAGACAGGAGTTGGTCGAAGGATTCCTTCATTTACATCCTTCCATGCTGTCTCAGCCATTTCTTGGAATTTTTCCATGGCCTCTTCTGTGGATACACCATAATCTCTCATGTAACATTCAATTCCAGTTGCAATCTGACCTCTACCCTTCTCAACCTCATAGGTGGCTATGTCATCAATGACTCGGCATAACGTCACATTAGCCTCAAGAATTTTAGGGTTCTTGGCCAACCATTCAAAATCTTCCTTGTTAGCAGACTTCATTCCCAAATAAGATGTAGTCGTAAGCAAGTAATAAGTGCTGGTAGCTAATGCATTGCTAAGATACTCAGAGACTGGCGGCATATATCCTTCAATGAACCATTTTGCTTCCACAAAATAGTTTCTCACGATTTCTTTCATCTGTCAACAACAAGCCAAGACATTCAACCATCAGTACATAGTTGAAGAACAAATTTCATTTTAATCAAAAATGAAGGAGAAAGTCACGATTCATACTCTTTCTTTCGCGTAGTGAACAACATCAGATCTACCATCCTTGGACATTGTAGAGATCTAAAAGTGCTTTGTAACTGATTTTCATGTAATCAGGGAGCCGATCAATTTGGCTAATATCCCACCTAATAAATGAAAAAGAAATGAATTTGATAAGTATATCAATTTAACAGAACATATATCATACGAAGAAGCAGAAATATCTAGTGTTTGACTCCTAGGCTTGTCTCAGATAATAAATTGTAGGCAAAAAATTAAAATTGAACACAAATATGTTGTTTGATATGCTCTTTTCCCACCTTTATGGGATCTTCCAATTAAATGATAAAATGGTTTGAGAAGTAGTCCATACCTCTGTATGGCATCGGTGTAGATTTCAAGTTCTTTTACAATGCCATAAGCATCAAATGTGTCATCTACTATAGAAATCATTGCTATAGTCTTAGCAAGCATGACACGAGCCTGAGAGTATTGAGGTTCAGCATACACCCCCATCGTCCAAAAGTAACATTCGACTGCTCTATCCCTAGCATATGGAAGCGTTGTCACAAAATCCAAATCTTTCCACTACCTACAAAGTAAGTAACAACATATGTATCAGATTCTGAGAGTCACTACAAACAAATAATAGTAATATTTTTCATGTAAATTATTAGCATACCTTGATACTTCACTGAGTTCTTGTTTGTGCAACATCTGAAGTAAGTTGAAGTCCAGTTTTGCAAATCGAAGCAAATACATCATTCTTCTGTTCCTCCTCTTCATAGATAGAGATGAAGTATCGTGTCTCAACTCTTGGAATGCTCTTATGGAGAGATTGCTCAAGGGCATGTGTGACTTGCTTACTCAGAGGTGACTTCAAATGTGGAGCTGCAGATTCAAGATGAGCAGTAGAGAAAGCAAGTGCCTCTTCCAAAATATCTTCTCCATGAGTCCTTACATGTGAGGCTTCGTATAAGTTCAAAAGACCCTTGATGTCGTTACTAAGAGATTCGTTAAATTTGCCTTTTGCATCTTGGAATCTGCTAAAAAGTTCTGGATCATGAACAAAAATAAAAGATTAGCTTTTAGTAAGAAAAAGTGAAAAAAAACAATAAAAATTCCTTGGTGTAAGCAAGAAACGTAAATACAACAATAAATGAAAAACATGTGTAGAATAGACCTACTTGGGGAGATATTGTAACCATGTTGTCTCAATAGTCGAAATTGAACGGATAAAGTTTGTAAATCATTGTACTCATGAGCCTCAAAGTTAGGATGTGCTTTGTAAAATTGATCCAACATATCATCTATTTGTTTTTCAAAATGATAAGCAATGCCAAGGCGCTCAACAATGTCTATCAGATCCAATTTCTCAGCCAATGTTCTTCGAGAAGATGCAGATAATATAATTCTTGATTGTTCCTTCAAAGTTTCGATCTCTTGAGCATATTTTCCAGCAATCTGCAAATATATTTAAAAAGATCAAATTAAAAAAAGACAAGAAAATAAGAAAGACATGTACAAAATAGATAGATAGATACCTGATTGTCGAGGGAGAACGAATGAAAACGATCACCCCAAAGACTTGGAGAGAAGTCAGCTATGGGGCGAACAATCTCCTCCTCTCCGTAGTTACTCATTACTACAGCAGCTGGGGTCATTTCTAGTGTGTTCACTCTTTGCTTGTGGAAAAAACAGAGAGAATTTTCTTTCTTTCTTTTGTTTGTTATATATCTTTGTAGAAGAGAATTGAACAAGTGATGATGGAATTGTAAGAGTATTTATAAAGAATGAATGGTGAGAAGTGAGAACCTTTGCCACAGCCATCTTTCACGATTAAAATTCTTTATAATACTCTACTGTAGTAGTCCGGTTGGCGGTTGCCACACTTGACAATACGCCTCCTATATAGTCAGTACTGGTCTAAAGATATAAGTATCATATATAATATGGCAACATGACTTTTTTTTGGTAAAACCTGCAGCCTACTTTTATCTAAATTATTGCAAACAGCATGCCCTTTCCTCTGAAAGAATATAAAGAAATATACTAGAAAGGATCGTGAGAAATTTTCTGGATTTTGTATTTCTTCAACTTGGGGACTACAAAGCTAATGTACAAGAAAATATATAGAAACTTATAGGGATATCGTGTTTGATTAATCTTTTTTAAAAAGTGGTTTTGAGAGTCAAATTACGAAAAATGGTAAGTATGAATGTATTTTTAATATTAAGATTATTTTATATTCAAATTTTCAATCAATATTATACATACATAAATAAATAAATAAAATATTAATATAATATTAACATGATGGCTTAAATATAATTCAAAATATCAAGAAAAATAAATTTAAAAATCATTCCACAAATTAAACCACTATATACGAAAAATTCACCACAAAAATAAATAAAGTCCTTCATATTTTTATTTCTACAAAATGTTGTTATTACATTTATTTATGATTCTGTAAAATAAAACATAAAATAATAAATAATAATAATATATAAACATAAAATAAAAAATAAAAAGTTATTAAATAAATAAATAAAAATTCTTGATTGAAACTTAACCAAACTTATGAGATATGCTAATTAATTAATAAGGATATATTGGTAAATATGTATATATGAGACTTGTGAGGGATATCTTAGTCTTTAAGAAAATAGTTTTATGCTTTTGCTTTTTTTTAAAAGCAGACATTTTTAGTTTCTTCCTAACAACAGAAAAACAGTTTCCGCTTCTGCTTTTATTTAAAAGCAATTTTAAGAATTTGCCAAACACTATATTTTTTTCATGAAAAAACACTTTTAACCTCCTAACAACAATGCCAATCGGGCTCTAAGTTACCGAAAACATCTTCTGCTTAATGTTGTCATCCCTGACTATTTTTTCCCTCATGATCCTTACTTGACTATATGTAATAGTACTAATATATTTGCTAACTAAGATAACTACTACTCTGGGAACATGCATTGTATATTTTATCCTAAAATATTTAAAATAAATTTTATATTACAAATGATAAATTTTAAATGACATATATATTATTAGACTTTTTATGTGCTATAAAATAAAAATCAAAGCAATACAATAAAAAATAAATAACAAACTCATAAATTGAGATTAGAAGTTCTGCAATTTTGATGTTACTTTAGTGATATATATATAGTACTTTAATTTAAAGATAAATACAATTGTAATAAAAGATATTTATGTTGTAAAATTAACTATTATGCATGAAAAATAAAAACTAAATTGATGCATATATTGAATCGCATCATGATCAATCCAAACATGGTTAGAAGTCATAAAACCTTGTTTCGATTCAAACATATGAATATTAAGAAAGTAAGCAAAAAAAAAAAAGATGGGGATGGGGATGATAAGTACCTAAAACTAAAGATGGTGGAGGAAAAGGCTCAAGAAATTGTGAATATTTTAACCAAATGAAATAGTAAAAAAGATTTATTTATAATGAGATGTTAGGAATAGTAGAAAAGACTCAATTTATTTATGAAATGTTAGGAGAAGTAGAAGAGACTCACTTTATTATAAGATGTTTGAAGTAGTAGAAAAGACCAATTGTTATGAGATGTTTTTTTCTTTTTTAAATAAAGATCTAATTTCCAAACTTAATGCATTATACCTACATTCAAAGAGAATGTTAAAAGACTAAAACGTTGTCATATTAAAAGTAAATGAACTATTAGTTAAATGAACCTGGGCTATATTGGATTTAATTTACTCAAATTCATCATGTTTGGGTTTTAAAAGAATAATTAAATTAATTTAATTTTTTATATTTTTTAATATTTTAATTAAATCTAGGGGTAAAATAGTAATTCAACTTTTCATTTTGGAGTTTTCCACTTTTAATAATACTAGTCCTGGACACATGTTTTGCATGTGAGTCCTGTGAAAGGTATGAATTATTGTCAAAAATCACATTTTAATCGGTATCACAAGCTATTCAAATAAAAAATATAATTTAAAATCGATAAACAATCAATGTATTCAAATAACTTCTTTATTGTATGTCAAATGATTAGACATTTGATGAATCTGCAAAATTTAGTTTGGTAACTAAAATAATGAGGTACATTTTTATGTTATTAGGTCCAAACATATGATATATTAGTATGTGCAAAAATGAATAACAAAAATGATTAATGGTTCTCATTTAAATGCACAATAAGAAAGTTTCTACATATACCTTAAATTGATATCTATACATCAAGTCAACACCCATGAATGTTTCATGAAAGAAAAATTCTATAATGGAGAAAGAAAGCAAGAACAAAAGTTGAGGATATTGCAAAGAAAGTCCTCATGCTCTGAAAAGAAAACTTTGTTATTATTAGAGACAACATATCAACATAAGACTGTTCACTGTTTAATACTACACGTGTATTAAATTTACTCTTTTTTTTTCTGCTGCTATTTTTTCTTCTTGATTACCAATTTTCAGCATTTTTTTGGTTATCCTCACTTGTAACTTCTAACTCTCTTATCTTCTCATGTTGAATTGTGCAATTTACTTAATTCGATTTCCTATTGTGAGCTTCCATCTTTGTAAGTTGGTTCTTATATAGCATTAAGAAATGACCCTTTAAATTCAAATTTTAATTCTGAAATTGATTTCTACATTAAAGTGATGAATGACTTTTCATATCATAACTTTTTAACTTTTTCCATTATGAGATTTATAATTACTATTAAAAGCAATATCAATGTACTCATTTAGTCATTTATCAAGAAAATGATAATTTAATTATTACAAGGCTTAAGGACTTCAAATTCTATCATTATGTAATTAAAATATTTATCTTTAATCAAATTTTAATTTAGAAAAGAGGCAAAATGGTAATTTAACTTTTCACTTTGGAACTTTCCACTTATAATATATATATATATGATATCATGATAAGATGATAATATATCTTTTCTACTAATATTATATTCCTTGTGTGATGTGCCATTGTTTTTCCTTCAGTGCATTTCATCTTCCTCCGGATATTTTTACTTCATAAAACAATGTTTTATTTGTGTTCTTTACGTAGCTATGCAGTGGAGTAGCTAGGTCTACTTTGATGAATTTGCTATTCGTTTTGTACGCGGACAAAATTATCTCGCAATTATAACTCATGGACTAGTTTATTCATAGAAAAATTCTAAGTTGGATGTGGTAAGGAATAAAGTATCAATCTAATTCCAAACTTAAATATCCCGCCTTATCCGTGTACCCAAACAATCATCTTTTTTAGAGTGTAGTGTATTGTATTGTAAAGGAGTCAAAATTTTCATTAAGGAGATTCAGAATATAACCCTGTATATACACTGTAATTTTTAATATTAATTTAAGATTAACACCCTTGAGCTCCTTTATATCTCTGTCCTTGGACCTTGATACTGTGGAGATGTTTGAGAAAGCACACGCTGAAAGTAAATATTATCAAAGCTTATCTTGATTTAATTTCTTACCTGACTATTGCAAGAGCGGTAATATTCTTGTTACTAACAAAAATCTAAAATACGGATGCTCCGATTCACATTAATTATTTGGCTTACACGCAGAAGCGGATGCAACTTTCAGTATAGAGTGTGTATATATATATATATCACATATTAAAATTTATTACCTATTATATCCAAACTCATAATTTAATGTAGTATAATTATTTTTGTAGAGAATAGCAGAAGAAATGTATATTGCGAAACCTTCTGCTATCCCAAAATCGTTAACTAAAATTGAAAGATTCAACTAAAGAAAAGGAAGCTAGAAAGGAGAGTTTGTTTATATAAGAAGACTCTTGAATTAGATTTGTTTTTGAGTTTTCTTGGGTTTATTACAAATGCCTAATGTCACCCCTATTTATACTTGTATAGGGATGCTTCAAGAAATTATTCTAGATATATCTACAAGAAATATCTAGATATCCTTGTCTTTTAACTATGTAACAAGAATCTAGATATTACTATACTTTACTATAAATATCTAATTATCTAGAACATTTATACTTTTCTTAAGTATAAATATCAAAGATATTTACTCTACCAAATTTTAGAAAGTTCTACTAAATATCTATGATATTTTTGTACTTCTAAAAAATCAACTTTAATTTTTCATAATTTTAATAGTGAAAATCTTAAAAATTGAATTCATTTTATTACATTATATTTTATATTAAAAGTGGAAAGCTCTAAAGGGTAGCGTTGCATTATAATATTTTATTTAAAAGAATAAAACCAATTCATAAATAAATTGAGTCTTTTCTACTACTTCTAACCTCTTATAATAAATTGAGTTTTTTCCACTATTCATAACATTTCATAATAAATTAATTAAGTCTTTTCTACTACTCTTAAATTCTCTACATAAATAAGTCTTTTCTACTACTCCTATTTTATTTGGTTGAAATATACACAATTTCTCGAGTCTTCTTTTCTACCATCTTTCGTTTCAAGTACTTATCATCTCCCTCCTTTTTTTTCTCCTACTATTTAAATACTTATGAGTTTAAGTCGAAGCAAGATTCTGCGACTTCTAACTACATTTGGGTAGATCATCTTGTGATTTAATGTGTATCAATTTATTTTTATTTTTCATACATAATAATTAATTTTAGGAGATATATACTACTATTACTAGATACATTTTTCTTTAAATTAAAAGACTATTTTTAAAAAAAAAATCATTTAATTTATATGTCACTACAATATCATTTAATTCCCAATATTTTCTAACCTTAACTTATGAGTTGTTATTTTTTTTCTTTCATGTTTTGATTTTTATTTTATAGCACAAAGACAATTCAATAATCCAAATATACTCCCTCTATTTAGTTTTACTTGTCACCATTTGATTTAACATACCCATTAGTAAAACAATTATTGATATAAATATTTTACCAAACTATCCTTATTAAATGATGTTTAGTATTAAGTCTTGAAAAATGATTTGGAGAAAGAATATTTAATGCTGAAGATAAAACATGAAAAAATATAATCGTAAAAATGAAAATCATTTTAGGAATAAGCAACAGATAAAAGTGGACGGAGGGAGTATTATTTAAAATTTATCATTTGTAATTTCCCAAATATAGGCAACATAGCTGGTTGTTGCATGATATGATGATGTTAACATCAGTAGCTAACAGTGGATTGTGTGGTAGTTGGATCAGCGAGACTGTCGGGTGCCCACAACACGCATCTCACCTTTTTCCTTGCTTAGTGACTTTGAATCTACGACCTTAGGTCGTAGGCGAAGGGTGTCTCCAAAAATATTACTTGTACGAGCTGTGTGAGTATTAGTAATTTAAAAGAGCTTGCTTGTTTGGATTGACTTTTGGCTTATGACTTATAAGTCATGTTAAATTAGGTCTTAGGCCTAACTCACACCCCATAAGCTAGCTCAAAGGGAGGAGGATTGACCAAGCCTTATAAGGAGTCCACCCATCTCATTAACCACCGATGTGGGACTTTTGTCATTCTTTAACATCCCACCTCACGCCCAGTGCTTAGCATCTGGTGCGTGGGCAATTTTGATTTTGGGGGCCCCAACATCGGGTGAGACGGGCCCTGCTCTGATACCATGTTAAGTTAGGATTTTTAACTTATGATTTTTGGCTTATTTTTGTTATTTTGGCTTTAAAATAAGTGCTTATAAATACTTTTTAACTTTACCCAAACACTTCAAAACTGCTTAAAAGCTATTCTAGCTTAAAAACACCTAAAATAAGTCAATTCAAACGGGCATCTAAAAGTAGCTTTTAATTTTGGGGAAAGCATTGTTATTGTACTACAAACTGAATCTGCAGTACAATGGGATTCAATTAAAAGTTAGAAACAGAAAGGGTCCTATGTATGTACTCCTCAATTAGTGGTACTATCACTTGTACTATGACTATTTCTTCTTCTGGTCCTTACTCCATCAAAAAACAGCCATTGCACTAATTACCTTTTGGTCATTGAAAATTTTCATCAGGAAAAGGCCTTTTCATGTATACTCCAGATGGAAGGAATGTTTAGCATTATTGGCGAAAGGAGTCCCTATATATTGAGGTAATTATGGTGTAGAATGATATTCAAAAGTGGAGAGGATAGACAGGGACGAGGCAGCGCATGAGATGTACAATTTTACTAGTTGCCCATTCCATGCACAGCCTCTTCCCTGGTTCTCCTCCCCCAAATCTCTCTCTTTTTTTTCCCTTTTATTTCCGGTCTATGACATTATAAAGTCCAGGAACGCGAAAAAAGGTACTAGTAATTGCTAAAATAATGAAATGGTCATAATCAATAATTTTATTTTTGATGAGGCTAGTCAATATGGACCCCTAGATCAATAGACCTGCATTATTAGACCAAGGACATGATTAACCAAGTGTCTCAGTATAGTATCACGATTCGTCTTATAAGTAGTTTAATGATTGAGATTATGGTGATTATAATTTATTTCCTGTAAGAAATTGATACTTTGAATATTCTTTATTATTATTTGATTACCTAGCTACCGTAACTAGCTACAGATATACCATCAAATGTAGATCAATTACTTATTTGAGGGGCTAGTAACCAAGTGCTCCCGTACACAACAATTGATGCTTTAAATTTTAATGGAGTCCACAAACAAGGCCATAATGTGAGGTTTTAGTACTTTTTCAGGATGAGTGTATCCATCTTGGTTATGCTTGTAAATGACACCCATGATGCGAGCAAGATTGAGAATACGAGTGAGAATCTTCATAGATACAGGAGTTGGTCGTAGAATTCCTTCATTTAGATCCTTCCACGCTATCTCAGCCATTTCTTGAAATTTTTCCATTGCCTCTTCTGTTGATACACCATGATCTCTCATGTAACACTCAATTCCAGTTACAATCTGACCTCTATCCTTCTCAACCTGGATTGGAAGTTAGAATGTGTTCGTAGAAGTATGAAATCAATTTTTATCACTTCATGGTTGCAACTAGGTAAACGCATATATCTAACTTTAGTTGATGCAATGTATACCTCATATGTGGCTAGGTCATCAATGACTCGACATAAGGTCACATTGGCTTCAAGAATTTTAGGGTTCTTGGCCAACCATTCAAAATCTTCCTTGTTAGCACACTTCATGCCAAAGCAGGATGTAGTTGTAAGCAAGTAATAAGTGCTAGTAACTAATGTAGGTTAAGATACTAGGAAAAAGGTGGCATATATCCATCAATTAACCATTTGGCTTCCACAAAGTAGTTTCTCACTGTTTCTTTCATCTGTCAAACAACAAGCAAAGACATTCAACCATCACTACATATCAAAACAATAACTTTCATTATAAGCAAAAATGAGGAGAAAAAAACCTGATTAATATTGAGTTAACCAGTATAATTCACGATTCATACCCTTTCTTTTGCATATTGAACAACATCAGATCTGCCATCCTTTGACAACTCTGTTTCATAATCGTTATAGAGATCTAAAAGTGCTTTGTAGCTGATTTTCATGTACTCTGGGAGCCGATCAATTTGGCTAATATCCCACCTAATAAATGCAAAAGCAAATGAATTTGACAAGTTCAATTTAACATAACATACATCAAGAAGGAGAAACATCTAGTGTTTGACGTCAAGGCATGTCTCCAATTACAAATTGTAGGGGGGAGGGGGGGTTATATATACAATTTTACATAAATATGTTGTTTGATATGGTCTTTTCTTGAGCCCGGCACCAAAACGGACACTTTTTGAACCTTAAACACCAAAAGGGACCTCTCTAAAAACACACCAAAATGGACAGTTCGCCCACCTTTATGGGATCATCTAATTAAATGATAAAATGTTTGAGAAGTAGTCCATACCTCTGTATGGCATCAGTGTAGACCTCAAGTTCTTTACAGTCTTAGCAAGCACGACACGAGCCTGAGAGTATTGAGGTTCAGCATATACTCCCACTGTCCAGAAGTAGCACTCGACTGCTCTGTCCCTAGCATATGGAAGGGTTGTCACAAAATCTAAATCTTTCCACCACCTACAGAATAAGTACCAATCTTAGAAATTACTATCAACAAATAATTTATATTTTTGATGTAAATTATTAGTGTACCTTGATACTTCGCTTAGTTCTTGTTTGTGCAACATCTGAAGTAAGTTGAAGTCCAGTTTGGAAAATCGAAGCAGCACATCACTCTTAAATTCCTCCTCTTCATAGATGGAGATGAAGTAGCGTGTCTCGACTCTTGGAATGCCCTTATGGAGAGATTGCTCAAGGGCATGAATCACTTGTTTACTCAGAGGTGACTTCAAATGTGGAGCTGCAGATTCTAGATAAGCAGTGGAAAATGAAAGCACCTCTTCTAAGATGTTGTCTCCATGAGTCCTTACATGTGAAGCTTCATATAAGTTCAATAGACCCCTGATGTTGTTACCAATGGATTTGTTTAAATTTCCCTTTGCATCTTGGAATCTGTTAAAAATTTCTGGTTCAAATCAAAAACAAAATTTCCTTCAAATTTTGTCCAAAGAAAAAGAAAAAAAAGAAGTTAGTCCTCGTACATTTAATTAGGGAAAAACAAAACTAAAGATATAACAAGAAATTAATGAAGTAGAACTTAATAGATATATTACTTGGAGAAATATTGTAGCCATGTTGTCTTAGGAGTCGAAATTGAAGGGATGAAATGCATAAATCATTGTATTCATGAGCCTCAAAGTTAGGATCAATGTTAAAAATGTGGTTCAACATGTCGTCTATTTGTTTTTCAAAGTGACAAGCTATGCCAAGACGCTCAACAATGTCTATCAGATTCAATTTCTCAGTCAATGTTATTCCACAAGAAGCAGACAACAAACTCCTTGTTTGTTCCTTCAAAGTCTCAATCTCTTGAGCATACTTCTCCGCAACCTCTACATATATATAAAAACAAAAAAAAAAAATCATTTTAAAAACAAGTCTGTTCCAATTACAACTGATTATATATATAACAGCATTACAAAGGAAGTTCCTTAAATACCTGATTGTCAAGGGAGAATGAACGGAACCGATCACCCCAAAGACTTGGAGAGAAGTCAGCAACGGGGCGAATAATTTCCTCCTCTTGATAGTTACTCATTACTGCAGCTGGGGCCATTTCTAGTATATACACTTTGCTTGTGGATAATCAGAGAGACTTTCCTTTCCTTTCTTTTGTTTGTTAAGTGGTAGAGAAACTGAACAAGTGATGATGAAAATGTAAGAGGAGGAAGTGAGTATTTATAATGTATGGTCATGAGAGCCTTTGTCTAAGCCATCTTTCACGTTTAAAAAATATCTTGTTACTGTTGCTAGTCATCCAACTGCCGCACTTTGTTGACTATACATTAGGAAAATCTAATTAATTCGTATTAATTTTTTTTTTCATTTATCAGTAATGAGTTAACAATTTACCTATTTTTATGATAGCGATTTTGATTTTCTTTTGTTATCTGGTTATTCGTTCTTAATAGTTTGAAACTTTTTTTTAACGGATTAAGCGATAACTCAATAATAAATTAAATAATTTATTTATACCATTGTATATAAATTAAAGTTTTTGGCTTAGAGTTTAATTTCCTACTTTTATTTTTGGCTATCTCGAACTCTTGGTTATTCTACAAAGTAAAAGTGTTTGCTTTTGAGCAAGATGCAATTTGTGAATTCATGTGCATGGTTTCGTTCATTTGGTTTGACTGATAAACCAATAACCGATAAGTCAATATCTTAATGGTTCTATAGCGGTTTAGCATCTCTACAAACCGATAACCAATAAGTCAAACCGATAAACTTTAAAATCAAATCGAACTGAGCAATAATACTCAGCCTATATATACACACTCAGCATGTTTTTTTTCCTTTTTGAATTTTAATTTTATATACTATTTTTAACTGTTTAAATGAGATAATATCTAGATTTTTAAATTTTTTAGTTTTCAATAAAAACTTCAAGTCAATAAATTTTATTGAAAAAATTAATTAAATAAGTTGACTGACTTTGTAAGTAAAACACACAGTTTACTTATTTTTTGTGAAAAGAGTCCATAATAGAGTGACTTTTGATTTAAAAATTAAAGTTGTTGAATAACTTTCTATGAAAAAATTCATAGTTAAATGACTTTTGAGTTAAAAATCAAAATTGAGTGACTTTATGTGAAAAAAGTTCATAATTAAGTGACCATCTGAGCATGTTTAAATTTTTTTAACCAGTTGTAGCATGTAGCCCATACTTATCTTTTAGAGACCTAATATATACAAAAAAAATTTAAAAAAATTGTATGATAACTGTATAGAAATTAAATCAATTCTTTTTTAATTCCTTGTGCCTTATCGTATTCTTTTTCCTTGTTTGGCGACTGGAGATTTTGTTGGCTTAGAGTTTCGAATTTCAACTCAAGAAAAAGACTATATATTATACATAAAAAATATAGTGACATTGTATGTGTTCGTTATTCACTACAACAAAAACATTTTTTAGCGGTAATAATTAGATACATTAATAAAGAGTGTTAAAGTCTTTACCGGTATTAGTTAAGTGTCATTAGATTCAATGTCGCTAAAGTCTTTAGGAACATATACAAAGAGTGTTAATTGCCACTAAAAATAAATATTTAATGACAATTGCTAATTAATTACCGCTAAAGATATTTTTAATGTACTGATTGTTTATGTTAGTTTTTCTTGCCATTATTGCATATTCATGTGTGCTTGTTGATTCATGGTCTACTTTGATGGCACTTTTAGAATTTTTTATTTCTTTGGCTGCAGAATGTAGCAACTTTGAATTCAAAATTGCCTCAAAGTGTTTTTACTTTCTGAGGTAACCTAAATTCATTTTCACTTGTCAATTTCTACATAAAAGTATTTTTTTCTTTTAAGTTTGTTCATAGCTTAGTGCTCATTTAGAAAGATTAAAAAATGTTTTTAAGTACTCATTTTTAGGTTAATTTTTTTTAAATAAGTCACAAGTCAAAAATAGAGTATCATCTACTTATGACTTTTAACTTTTAACTTTGACTTATAATTTATTTTTATAAGCTCGCTCATCCAAGCAGGTTCTTAATCTCGTCTCTCTTTTTTATTTTCTTTTTTCCTTCGTGAGATTTACATGTATATATATATAACTATTACCACAAATAATATTACACACTACTAGGGATTTAATTTGTCTTACAAAGTAGTCCCTTTAGGCTTCATAGTATTGTAAACAACTGAAAAACGAAATGAGGAGGGGGAGTGTAGAGACAAATGTGAGAAAAAAACATGGAAGTTGTAGACACTTGCAGGAGTTGTCATTAATCTAGCAAGTAATTTGCCCTACATTTTTATTTTTTTATTTTTTGTTACTTGTTACATAAAATGATAAAATTTATCACATAAAAAATTGTGTGGTAAACTTTAAAATTGGATGACTTTTACCTAATAAAAAGATTAGAATAATAAATTTAAAGTTGAATGACCCTCGAGCTGTAATACAGACATACTCATCCTTAGGAATTTTCATTTTTAAAATTATATATAAAAGAATATATATGATTTTTTCTGATTCTTGATTTTAATTGTTAGCTCTGCGGTACTTTTCTTGACACGCTAAATATAAATTCAAATGATTCAATCTTTTTAAGGTTATGAATAAACCGTTCCATTGAAATATTTTCATGTGAGAAAAATTCTCCCTAGCTAATACATGATAATTTCTTTTTCTTTTATATATACTTTCAAATCTTACCAAATTTTAATAATTAAAAAAGAAATAAACAAATGGCTCCTGTTGACTATAATGTCCAAAAATTTGCAGTTGCCCTTGCAATGGAGGTCAATACGTCTTTAACAGGTACGGAATATTCAATTCTTTATTTATTTTCTTGTGGCTAATCAGAAACTGTTGAAGCATATTCTTTCACGTCATGACTTTCAGAATTGTTTTACATAACTTAAACAAATTAAGCTAAAGCAGCTAGATAGAAACTGAGGTAATTAAATTTAAATATTATCAATGATGATACAAAGAAGAAAGTTAAGAAGGTAACTTCATTGCACGATATCACCAATTACTTATTTAAGGGACTGAGAAGTAGCAAGCGTTCCTTGGTGAATTGATAATTTAAATTTCAATAGAATCTACCAACAAAGCGATAATGTGAGGTTTTAGAACCTTCTCCGGATGAGTGTATCCATCTTGATTGTGCTTGTAAGTGACATCTATAATACGGGCGAGATTGAGAATACGAGTAAGGATTTCTGTAGAGACAGGTGTTGGTCGAAGAATTCCTTCATTTACATCCTTCCATGCTATCTCAGCCATCTCTTGGAATTTTTCCATTGCTACTTCTGTTGATACGCCATAATCCCTCATATAACACTCAATTCCAGTTGCAATCTGACCTCTACCCTTCTCAACTTCATAGGTTGCTATATCATCAATGACTCGACATAAAGTCACATTGGCATCAAGGATTTTAGGGTTCTTAGCCAACCATTCAAAATCTTCCTTGTTAGCAGATTTCACGCCCAAGTAGGATGTTGTCGTAAGCAAGTAATAAGTGCTAGTAGCTAATGCATTGCTAAGATACTCAGAAACAGGCGGCATATATCCTTCAATGAACCATTTTGCTTCCACAAAGTAGTTTCTCACGATTTCTTTCATCTGTCAAAGACACTCAAGTACATCAGTATTTATTCAAAAAATAAATTTCCTTATACGCAAATTAAAGATGAGGAGAAAAAGCTACAGATATTCGTTAACAAACTGATAAGTCATGATTCATACTCTTTCTTTGGCGTAGTGAACAACATCGGATCTACCATCCTTTGACAACTCTGTTTCATAATCGTTGTAGAGATCTAGAAGTGCTATATAACTGATTTTCATGTAATCTGGGAGCCGATCAATTTGGCTGATATCCCACCTAATAAAACACAAATTAAGATTAAGTTAGTTTCCCCCGTCTAATAAATCCATCAACTGTTGGAGAGGCAAGTTCATACCTCTGTATGGCATCGGTGTAAACCTCGAGTTCTTTTACTATTCCATAAGCATCGAATGTGTCATCTACTATCGAAATCATTGCTATAGTTTTAGCAAGCATGACACGAGCCTGAGAGTATTGAGGTTCAGCATACACTCCCATCGTCCAAAAGTAACATTCGACTGCTCTATCCCTAGCATATGGAAGTGTTGTCACAAAATCCAAATCTTTCCACCACCTATAAATTAAAATAAGAATCAATCTTAAAAATTTAGAATTGAAATGAGAAATTACTACAACAAGTAATTTATATTTTTAATGTAAATTATTAGTGCACCTTGATACTTCGCTTAGTTCTTGTTTGTGCAACATCTGAAGTAAGTTGAAGTCCAGTTTGGCAAATCGAAGCAGCACATCATTCTTAAATTCCTCCTGTTCATAGATAGAGATGAAGTAACGCGTCTCAACTCTTGGAATGCTCTTATGGAGAGATTGCTCAAGGGCATGTGTGACTTGCTTATTCAGAGGTGACTTCAAATGTGGAGCTGCAGATTCAAGATGAGCAGTGGAGAAAGCAAGTGCCTCTTCTAAGATGTCTTCTCCATGAGTCCTTACATGTGAAGCTTCATATAAGTTCAATAGACCTTTGATGTCGTTGCTAAGGGGTTCGTTAAACTTTCCCTTTGCATCTTGGTATCTGCTAAAAAATCGATCTGGTTCAAGTTGAAAACAAAATATATTACTATTAGTTACGTATTAATTACTACTAGCTAGTGTAACGGTGTTGATTATTATATTATATTATATTACGTACTTGGAGGGATATTGTAACCATGTTGTCTCAGTAGTCGAAACTGAAGGGATAAAGTAGTTAAGTCACTGTATTCATGAGTCTCAAAGTTAGGATGTGCTTTGTAAATTTGATCCAACATGTCTTCTATTTGTTTCTCAAAATGGTAAGCTAAGCCAAGGCGCTCAACAATGTCTATCAGATTCAACTTCTCAGCCAATGTCATTCCACTCGCAGCTAACAACATACTCCTTGTTTGCTCTTTCAATGTTTCAATCTCTTGAGCATACTCTTTTGCAACCTATAAATTAATTTATCCAAATGAAAATTTTCTATATAATACTACATTTTATTAAACAAGTTAATTAATTTGTGCTTTAAACAGACAGACAAATCAATTATATAAATACCTGATTATCGAGGGAGAAATAATGGAAACGATCACCCCAAAGACTTGGAGAGAAGTCAGCAACAGGGCGAACAATCTCCTCCTCTCCGTAGTTACTCATCACTGCAGCAGCTAGGGCAATTTCTTCTACAGTTGGCTTGTGAAACAGAAGTGTTAATTTTGTGCTTAGAGAAATTGAACAAGTGATGATGGAAATGGAAGTGAAGGAAATGAGTATTTATAATGTATGGTGAGAGTCTTTTGTCACAGCCATCAATATAATCTTTCACGTTTAAATACTTATTGCCGTCTGGTTGCCGCACTTGACTATTGTACTGGTTAGTGTATAAAAGTTTAATCAATTCCATTTTTAATCTTTTTTGGCGTCTGTCTGTAAGTCTCTAAGGGTTTCTAGTGTCAATTCACAAAACGACTTACAACATAAAATATTACTAAACTAGTATGAGACATTGCATTATTTTGTCTTTTAGTCTTTTTTGTCACAATTATTGCACCATGTATTTGGAATGTTGATTTGAGGTCTATTTCGATGGCACCCAAAATATATAATAATATTGGATTTCCTTGAGTGCAGAATGTAGCAACTTTGAATTGAAAATCATGTCCCAAAAGAAAAATAAAGGACGATATGCAATATTTAATTTAATTTATTGAATTAAACACATATTATTTGTAAAGCTCATAGATTGATGGCTTAAACATATATTATTTTTGTGCACTTGTTTTTCCGGTTCAAAGTTGAGTTTCTATGCCATCCTATTTTATTAAGTTAATGTTGAATTTATACAAATTGAAATGTAACTAATTCAGTAGAATAGACTAAATGCAAATTTCTATGCACACTTTTTTTTTCATAATGTGCTTTTATTTTCTCGATTTGGACAGATTGAGAATTGACAAAATAAAAATTGAAGGATAGAGAATTTCTCAAATGTATATAGTTTTGTATATCGGCATATTCTTAGAACAAAAAATAAATCAACATTTCTCCGTTCTTTATTATTTATCATTTATAAGTATCAAAAGTACATAATTAATTCAAGATCCGATTCAAAAAAAAAAGTACAGTAATAGTTTCTAAAAAAAAAATTCAAGATCAAATTCAAAAATTTGGATGTTGCTTCATGCTTTAAACGATGAAGATGAAGAATTAGTGATGCAGAGTTTCATAGTAGACATGAAAAACAAAAAATCAGTATAATTATGAAGCGGCTTGAACATAAGAGATTCAAGTTATCTCCAAAATAATTATAAATATCTATATCTTCATTTTTATTGGTATTAAACGAATCAAAAATAGTTTATCCAAAGGGACATAACAAGAAATTATAATTTATCCGAAACTGTTCTGATACCCCTTATTTGTACTTTTCTCCCTTACTTGTACTTTTCCTTTGAGGTCCTTTAATTTTTTTCTTTACTAATAAAAATTAGCCTTATGCATACCTTATCTAATGAAGTTGTTTTTTTTTAAAGGTAATAATGACTAAAAAGAAGTGAGTTTTTCGACTAATACCATGTACTTAGATTGATAATCTTACCATAATAGAAAAGAACGTGAATAAAAACAATAAGTTCACAGAAAAAAAAGTTTTTTGATGATATGAAAAATGGAGATCGAGAAAATGAAAAGAAAAGAGTTGGAGAGAGAAAGAAAGATACAAATATGCGTGAAATATTATAATAACCGAATATTTGTTCTTAAATTGACGGACAATAAACAAAAACTATCATTGGAACAAAATTGGGATACAAATGAGAAGAGAAATACTTCAATTGGATTGCTAAAAAGAGATTTGACACATATCAGTCAACAATAATGATAGATAATTGAAGACATTAACCTGAAATAAAACCACTTTAAAACAAAAAATATCCCCAATTATGACTTTTTTTTAAAATGTAATGTAACTGAGAATCTGTAACAAAAAATTTTGTCACTATTAATTTGTTTCATTCTTTTAGGAATTTAAATCATGTTTGTGTTACAATTAAATAAAAAGTCTATATTGAATATAGAATCAATTTTTTATGAGACTAAAATGTTTTCCACAAAATCTTACATTGATGTCATTAAGGATAAATGAACGTTAAAAATAAAGAATCTCCAAATAGAAAAATGTGTTAAGTCTTTTTCAAAAAATAAAAAATAAAAAGTATTTTATAAACTAAAATAAATTAAGCTTTAATTTATATAATAATATTTGTATTTTTTTAATTCAAATCTAATTTATAATGATAGTGTTTGAGCCATATTGTACGTATCACTATCATTCATAAAGACTTACATAATGTTTTAAGAAATATTCAAGGTTAATGTAATATTCTTTTCATCAAATTCACCCTTAACAATCTCAAAAAAAATGTCAAAACCTATTTTTTACATTGTGAATAGTACAAATCGATTATGTTTTTGGCTTGATAAAGTTTTTCAATTTTTCATCATCTAACGTTTTTAATTTTTTATCACTAAGTGAAATGTCAACATTTTATACATTAAATAGTGCAATTCTATTTTAGAGTAAAAAAGATAACTTGATCCACTTGAGAGTTGAGACATTCAATTTTTGGAGTTTAAAGCAATTATTTTAGTTAGTATTTTTGGAGTTTCACATTATTTTCAGAACGGTTTGTAAATACTTTTGGTTCATCATTTATATATCAATAAATTTTGATTTTTGTGATATATGTGCTGCATATTGGTTGATTCGGTTCGATTTTGAAGTTTATCGGTTCAACTAATCGGTTATCGATTTGTAGATATGCTAAACTGTTAAGACCCATTAATATATTGGTTTATCGATTATTGATCGTTATCGGTTTGGTTATTGGTTTAACCATTATGATTTGAAACGAAAATAAATTATTGAAAATCTCTTAGAAACATGGTGACAAACCAAATAAACTATGCACATGAGTTGATAAATTGTATCTTGCTAAAAAACAACACTAACACATTATAGAATAACTGAAAGTTTGAGACTGCCAGAATTGAAATATGAAACTAAATCCTAAGTCAAAGGACTTTATATACCAAAATGGTACTAATATAATTTATTAATTTATTATCTAGTTATCAGTTAACCCATTAAGAAAAAACTTCAATCCCGTTAAGAATCAATAACCCGATGATAAAAAAATCAAAAACCAATACCAAAATCGTTAAACCAATAACCTATTACCAATAAATTAATAACTTTTTTTCGATTGGAGTTATCGATTTCAATTTCGTTTTGAACAACCCTACCTAACATATTTAATTTTAGTCTACTTTTGTTTCTTTGCATAAAATATATTATATTCAGATTATTTTTAGAGTTATATTTACCATCAAATATGAAGAAATACTATATACTTAACACAACACAACAAATAAAAAATAATTAGATAATGGAACAGTTAATAATCATTGAAAATTGGTAAATATTTACGAGCAAAAGAATTAAAATATGCATATTTTAATTAGATAAAGATTAAATGTGTTTAGTTAGTATCATAAAAATTAACATTAAATTTATGAATAACAAAAGGACTAAGGGTGTGTTTGGTATGAAGGAAAACAGTTTCCAAAAAATGTTTTCCAATTTTCTCATGTTTGGTTGGATAAAATGTTTAGGAAAATGTTTTCCAAATCAACTCATTTTCCTCAAATTCAAGGAAAATGTTCAAAACTTACGGAAAACATTTTCCAAAACTTTCCTCTAACTTCATATTACAATTTTTTTGTTGAAAAAATCAATTTTTTTTGTTGAACAAATAAATTTAAAGTTTATTTTAAACAAACATTTTTCAACTTCAATTTTTTTATTTTTTTACCCACCCTC
>NC_064282.1:9404238-9404542 GCF_019186545.1 Solanum stenotomum
CCCCCCCCCCCCCCCCAAAAAAAATAAATAAATTTAATGATTGTTTTTGAAAAGTATTTTCAATTTCAAAATTTTATTTTCACCCCACCCCTACCCTCGACTACCACCCCCAAATAAATAATAATAAATTTAAAATTTATTTTATAAAATTTACTTTCAATTTCAAAATTTGTTTTTCAATCCCACCCCATCCCCTGACCTCCCCAACCAGCTCCACTACCAGCCCCTCCCAAAAAAAAAAATTAAGTTTGTTTTTAAAAAATATTTTCAATTTCATTTTTTTTTATTTTTTCACCTCCACCCC
>NC_064282.1:9404647-9413503 GCF_019186545.1 Solanum stenotomum
CCCCCCCCCCCCCCGCGCCAGCCCCACCACCACCCCCACCCAAAAAAAATTAAGTTTATTTTTTAAAAATATTTTCAATTCAAAAATCAATTTCTACTCTCTAGTAAAAAAGAGATATTTTCTCAAAAATAATTTTCATTCATAAATCAAACACTAAAAAATATTTTCTACTCACCAACCAAACATGAAAAAATAAGTCAAAATTCTACTAGTTTTCCAGAAAAACATTTTCCTTCGTACCAAACACACCCTAAAAGTACTATTAACCTCATGAGTAGTATGTTATTAGAATTTAGTACTAGTGTCACTTGCTTTGATAAAGCTTATGTTTTTTTCACTCTTTCTCCTTATTGTTAGATGATCAATATGGTAGTTTCTTTGCTTAAAATCTTACAATTTATTTTAGCAAATAAAAAGAAGATCGAGCTAGGTACAAAAGAAGTATTATTAAGATATCAAAAATTAATGGTACAAATTTAATTAAGTAGAGTAGTATTACAGGAAACTTATATAGATGGAACTAAAAAACAACTCAATCGTTTAGATCTCAATGGAGTCCACCAGTAAAGCAATGATGTGAGGTTTTAGAACTTTTTCGGGATGAGTGTATCCATCTTGATTGTGCTTGTAAGTGACATCTATAATACGAGCAAGATTGAGAATGCGAGTAAGAATTTCTGTAGAGACAGGTGTTGGTCGAAGAATTCCTTCATTTACATCCTTCCATGCTATCTCAGCCATCTCTTGGAATTTTTCCATTGCTACTTCTGTTGATACGTCATAATCCCTCATATAACACTCAATTCCTGTTGCGATTTGGCCCCTGCCCTTCTCAACCTGGAATTAATGGCAATTATAATTCATTTACTGTAACTCGTAATTATAAGATGATTATTTATGTAGTGTAATGCGATGTTAATTACCTCATAGGTTGCTATGTCATCAACAACTCGGCATAATGTCACATTGGCTTCAAGAATTTTAGGGTTCGTAGCCAACCATTCGAAATCTTCCTTTGTTGCTGACTTCACTCCCAAATAGGATGTTGTAGTTAGCAAATAATATGTGCTGGTAGCTAATGCATTGCTAAGATACTCAGAAACTGGCGGCATATATCCCTCAATGAACCACTTTGCTTCTACAAAATAGTTTCTCACAATCTCCTTCATCTGTTTAACAGAAACCACAAGAGACATTCAACCATCAATACGATCTAATTGTATAATAAAGAAATAGTATAAGGTAATTAAATACAAGTGTCGTTTTTAAATAGATATCATCAGTGAGTCCTACTCTTTCTTTTGCGTAGTGGACAACATCGGATCTGCCATCCTTTGACAACTCCTTTTCATAATCTTCATAGAGATCCAAAAGAGCCTTAAAACTGACTTTCATGTATTCTGGGAGTCGATCAATTTGACTAATATCCCACCTAATAAAACAGAAAGAGATTTAGTAAGTAAGTTTCCCTTCTAAGAAATAATCAACCGTCTAATAAATCCATGGCAAGTCCATACCTTTGTATGGCATCGGTGTAGACCTCAAGTTCTTTTACTATTCCATAAGCATCGAATGTGTCATCTACTATCGAAATCATTGCTATAGTCTTAGCAAGCATGACACGAGCCTGAGAGTATTGAGGTTCAGCATACACTCCCATCGTCCAAAAGTAACATTCCACTGCTCTATCCCTAGCATATGGAAGCGTTGTCACAAAATCCAAATCTTTCCACCACCTACAAAATAAGTACCACTCTTAGAAATTACTATCAACAAATAATTTATAGTACAGTTGTATTTTTAATTCAACTTAATACATCTGTATACCTTGATACTTCACTAAGTTCGTGTTTGTGAAACATCTGGAGTAAGTTGTAATCCAATTTGGCAAATCGAAGCAACACATCATTCTTAAATTCCTCCTCTTCGTAGATGGAGATGAAGTAGCGCGTCTCGACTCTTGGAATGCTCTTATGGAGAGACTGCTCAAGGGCATGAGTCACTTGCTTACTCAGAGGTGACTCCAAATTTGGAGCTGCAGACTCGAGATGAGCAGTGGAGAAAACAAGTGCCTCTTCTAAAATATCTTCTCCATGAGTCCTTACATGTGAAGCTTCGTATAAGTTCAAAAGACCCCTGATGTCGTTGCTAAAAGATTCCTTGAACTTGCCATTCGCATCTTGGAATCTGCTGAAAAATTCTGGATCATGATCGAATAAAAGCAAAAGATAATTAGTTTTCTTGCAGAAAAAAAACGTATTATTTTGGTGAATTGCTTTAAATGATGGACCTACTTTGGGAGATATTGTAACCGTGCTGTCTTAATATTCGAAATTGAAGGGATAAAGTGTTTAAATCATGAGCCTCAAAGTTAGGATCTGCTTTGTAAATTTGATCCAGCATGTCTTCTATTTGTTTCTCAAAATGATAAGCTATGCCAAGGCGCTCAACAATGTCTATCAGATTCAATTTCTCAGCAAATGTTGTTCCACAAGCAGCAGACAACAAACTCCTTGTTTGTTCCTTCAAAGTTTCAATCTCTTGAGCATACTTTTCAGCAACCTGGAAAATGTTCATGATTGGGATTCAGTATATACTAATCAACCAAATATAAGAGATGGAGAAGGATTTTATAATCAAAACTAATTACCTGATTGTCGAGAGAGAATGAATGGAAACGATCACCCCAAAGACTTGGAGAGAAATTGGCAACAGGGCGAACGATCTCGTCTTCGTTGTTAAGGGGGATAGCTAGGGCCATTTCTATCTAATTAGCTTGTGAGAAAACAGAAAGCCCCTTTTTTTTTCTTTCTTTCTTTTGTAATTAGTTGGTGATAGGGAATTGAAGTGTTGATGGAAATGAAAGAGAAGGAATATAGAGTATTTATAGTGGTGAGAGCCTTGATAATTTAATTATTCACTCTCTTTTGAAATTCGTTGTGCTGCATGCAGTCCATCCGGTTGCCTTACTTTGACTACTATATACTTAACTGGTCGTCCCACAGTAGATATACAAATAGTATACTCTTTCTATTCTTTATCAAAAATAATGATACATTTTTATATTGTACTCCTTCCACCGTCATATATAAGAAGAAATTATAAATAATAAGATAATTTTACTAATTTATTTTTGTAAAAAAAATAAATTAGAAATTTTACAAATAAATATGAACACTTTAAAAAATAATTAGTTGCAAGGATAATATAGGAAAACTTTAATTAATGTTTTCTTAATTTAGTAAGGTGATCAACTAATATGGACATGGAGGGAGTAGTAATAATTTAGCTTTAAAATATTCATTTACATTTAATGAAATAATTTATAGTCATGCAAATATTTATGACTTGTTTTAGATTATAACTTTAAAGGCTCAGTTGGTTTGAAAGGTGGTTATCCACACAGATGACCTGGGATCCATCCCTCCTCAATGTCTTCTGAGTCAAGCATGCCACATAGGGTTTGCCTAGTGCAGTTTGCATTCCCTGTGTGGTTTGCAGGCTATTACACAGTGAGGGATTTACCCAGTGCGAACAAAGTGCTCACCACAGAGTGCTCACCCAAAAGACAGAGAATGTGGCAGAGGTTGTAGCAGTTGCGGGTTATCCTAGGGTTTCAAAAAGAAAACAACTTTTTTTAAAAAATCATCTTTATTAAATTTCATCTTGAATCAAATAAAATCTCATAAATTGAGATTGATGAAGTAGTAAGTGCAACCAAATTTGTACTAACTTTCTAGCTCCCTCCAACCACATGTTATAAATCAATTTCTTTGATGGTACTTCCTCAATTCAACTATAGTTATTCATTATTGATTTGCATAAATTTTAAGAAACAATAAATAATAGGAATAATATTATTATATTACGTTTTGAATATATTAAATTTAATNCGCTGTGACAAAGGTTGTAGTAGCTGCGGGTTATCCTGGGATTCCAAAAAAAAAAAAAACTTTAAAAAAAAACCATCTTTATTAAATTTCATCTCGAATCAAATAAAATCTCATAAATTGAGATTGATGAAGTAGTGAGTGCAACCAAATTTGTACTAACTTTCTAGCTCCCTCCAACCACATGTTATAAATCAATTTCTTTGATGGTACTTCCTCAATTCAACTATAGTTATTCATCGACTTGCATAAATTTTAAGAAACAATAAATAATAGAAGTAATATTATTATATTACGTTTTGAATATATTAAATTTAATATTTTAAAAAATATATTAGATGTTGAATAGTATTTAACATTAAGGGTAAAACAGACACAAAAGAATAAATTATCTTTTTAATTTTTTAAATTGAACAATTATTTTTAACATAGTGAATAATTAAAAGACGGCAGATATTAAAAAGGCTATATAACTTCAATGCAACCAAACTTAAATTTTTATTATATGATATTGTAACGTGCCTTTAATTTCTTTCTTTACTCCTTGTGATTCCTTATTTCCTCAAGTGGCATCTGTCTTTTAAAAAAATTAATAATACTCAATAATCTTCATGTTTTTTATTCCTTATAGTTCCATTTTTGGAAAATTACATTATGGCCGTTGGTGACGTCCACCTTCTTACCTTGGGCGGCCGTCTCTCTTTTTTTGTTTTATATTTTTATATTAATGCGATATATGGTCTCGAAGGGACCAAGATAGTGTCTCTCCTTTTATTTATTTTTTAAGGTTTTTTTTTCCTTCAATGGCGTCTGTCTTGATCCAATGCTATTGTTTCCGATTTCAACTTGAAAAAATATAGCATTACATAAAATCTTAGTATGTAATTATAGCATGAGTTCATTATTATAATTTTCTCTCCCCCAAGAGATCGGATGGGCATAGTAAGGGCGGACCTAGAAGTAGTCGAGAGGGGATTCAAAAAAATTAAAAAAAATATATTTATTTATTGATTTTGAACCTTCTAAATGTAAGATTAGAGATTGGCTTAGTGGGTGAGAAATTTAAAATTCATTGAGTTTCAAGTTCGAAGTTTAGATACTATATTTTTTTCCTGAATCACCTTAATAAAAATCCTGAAATCGCCGCCAGTGCCACATAGCCATTCCAATAAAGTAACTTATTGAATTATGTATATTTCCAAATTTCAAGATTGATGGCTTATCTGAATGATAGAAGAAACATAAAATAATTGCACGCTTATTTTTCCTGTACAAAGTTGAATCATCTATGCCATCGTATTTTACTAACTTAATGTTGATTTTATGTAAATCGAGATGTAACTAATTCAATGGAAGAGATGATATGCAATATTTTACGCACAATTTTCTCCAAACATTCTTCCCCATGTGATTATTAAAACTTCTTACTGATGATGAGAAATTTAAAATTAATTGTTTTTAAATATCTAAATGTAACATTGTTTTTGAAACTGACTAATAAGAACATAGTTCCAAACAAATTGAATCTTTTGAGTATTTAGTATTTATTAAAAATCTAGAGGAGTCAAATTAGTTCTTTTTAGAACGTAATATTGTAGTTTTCCTAAAGTTGACTACATTGCACCTAAACATCAAACGGCAAGTAAAATCCATAATACTATTTAAAGTCCAAATTCTTTGGTTAGAATTTTAATCTTTCATTGGTAAGACTGATCTTAGAAATAAAATTTTAATACTGTTGGAATTAAGGCTTATTAAATTAGACAATTGAGCCAAAATTGACATTACAATTTACACACACAAATACATTTTTTTTTAATCGTAAGCGGATCACTAATTTATTTAAAATGGAGTGGCATGTATATCCACTGACCAATAATTAATGCTTAATCAAATATTTAGTCAAGTAAGGCACCCACAAGTGATGGTCGGAATAATCCTAATTCCTAAATAAGGGTATATTTTACAAGAATTTGAAGAATTTTTTTTTGACTATTTTCATAGTCATATATAGAGGCAACCCAAACTCTATGCTGTTGAGGAAGGTTCTTATCACCTTCTTGGCTTTAGAATTATATTTTTAATACTCTCCAGTATACTCTTTCAAGTGACTCTTCTAGCACCATGCTATTATGTGAGTCAAAATAGCATTACACATTATTGTTGTTGGTTTAGGTTGAAAAAAATCAAAGTAGAGGCCAAATTACAACATGAATAGAGTGCTATATAAAAGACTAAAGTACATCAACAGAAGAGTAATAAAAAGAATTCAAAAAATAATTGAAAAAGCGTGGGAAAATGTGAATGGAAGAATTATCATGTTAAATTATCTCTCTACAAAGATTCTTAATTGCATTCTCAAATTAGGTCAAATTAAAAAGCATATTTACGTATTATATCTTTAACTAAATATTGGGTCGAACTCACATCAAGCTTTGTAGGTGATCGAGCACCCATCAAGGGCGAAACTACAGCCATCCAAGGATGGACAGCTGAACACCCTTCGCCGGAAAATTACATCATATAAGAGAGGTCAAATTCTGGATTTAAGGGATAAATAATTAATGTTGAACAATCTTGACATAAACTATTCCTGGGCGCAGTGGTTAAGCGTATTTATTTCAATCTCAACTGCGCGGATTTGAATCCCAGTGCGCACAACATTTTTGTTTTTATTTTAAGAGCAAAACACAACCTCACACACTATTATTAATTATGTTCCTCAAGTTTCTTAATTATTAATATTACAATTTTAATAATATAGAGTAACATATATGAATACATTATTATAATTTTAAATATTTCAATATCATGTATTTTTAATTTTTACTAAGATATAATGCACTTTCGAATAGTGAAAACAAAAAAACCAACATTTTACTTTAAAAATTTGTATTTATATATGTTAACAACTTTAAATCCAAAACTAAAATCAATACATGCGTTTTATCTTCTTCTTTTTTTAAGAAAAAAACAATTATAGGTGTGATTTATGTTTCGTAAAGCTAGACGCATTTGTTCTATCAATATTTCACTTTAAAAACAATAATCATATATTTTTATCATATTAATTCAATGCATCAAAAAGAAGAAAAAAAACTAGATTGTGTATATTTGATATTGACAAATGTTGAGATCGTTCATGGTAGAATCCTTAGGTTAAAAAAATAACATTCAACTCACTTATTAAAAAAAATTCTTGAACACCCTTGATGAAATTTCTGGCTCCGCCACTGGCACCCATTAATTATCCTAACGTGAAATGTATATAGATATATAAAAAAAATATCACGAAAACTATATAATTAATTAATAATCACACAATAAATATTACGAAAACTATCTAATTAATTATCTTGTTAATTTTCATTGAAGTGAGCTGAGAGAGGAGAGCGGGTGAGTATAGTGTGCTATTACAAAGTGACAATGATATTTTTGGTAAAAAAGAAATAAGTGGAAAGATTAATTTTATTTTTTTTATTTTGATAAAATATCTCCATATTTAAAAAAAATATATATATAATGTTAACAACCAAATGAAAGGGACATAAAGCCTAACTTCTTTTTACATCTTAGAATAAGAAAGATTCTGATTCAAAGATCATTACAAGACAAAACAACTATACTAATGCATTTAAACTACAATGAGGGAAAAACTAATTCTGACGCTACTATATATATATGTATATATTTAACAAAATGGCGGAGATTAGGAGCCCGGCAAATATCAATAAAAATTAGTGGAGGTTAATGTGACCCATATTTAATATAATTTTGTGGATATTATAGGAACTCCCACAATTAAACCTCTACAAATTCACCTTTTTTTTAGTGGTGTTGAAGCTTCATTACCACAAGGTCGTGGGATTGATCCTCCACATTTCTAAACTTGTATTGTGTTATTCTTCCCTAAATTCTAGGTTTCTATGCGCAACAACTTACAAGTTTAGAATTAGCAATTGTTGAGATTATACTTTAATTTTTTGAACTACATGCTTCATCTTCTCTTTATGAAATCACAATTTTTTTCATCCAAACTACAAAGCAAATAAGTTTTATATAATTATAAAGTAGTTTAATTCGCTATGTAAAGTGTAATATAAGATATTTGCAAGTGTAACCGATATTATTATTACTCATTTTAATTTCAATATACAAAGTCGTTGAGCACATTATAATTTGTGATTTGAAGTTTTCCTTTTTGATAGTAATATTGAACATAGCTTTTTCATTAATTTTTTTCACAATTGTATTTAAATAGTTTTTACATTTACACTATGTAAATCCGGTGTGTTATCTAAATCTTTTAACTAGTCCAATGGAAATCTCCTCTAGGTAAATCACCCACTACCTTAAGATCCTGGATCTGTTACTAACTAAATACATATTCCATATGTCCCTAATTATTTGTCCACTTTTGAATTGACACACTTATTAAGAAAACAATGATTGACATAGTGAGTTTATCATTTTATCCCTATTAATTATGAAATTGATGAATTAAAAATTTAAGATTTTCAAGAAATTCTACATTTTTCAAAGTAATTAATTGTGGATATAATAGGTAAAAAAAATTATAATTTCTTAATATGTCAAAATGTACAAGTAATACGGCTTTCACCTTCCATGTGGTGGGGACCCTACACTAGGCTTTCAACCCTAGTAATCTAGTCTAGTACATATATAGGGTGTGTTTGGTATGAAGGAAAATGTTTTTCATGGAAAATGTTTTCCTAGAAAATGTCTTCCTGGAAAACAAGTTGATTTTTGACTTATTTTCTCATGTTTGGTTGGTGAGTAGAAAATATTTTCTGAAAAAGATTTTTAGTGTTTGATTTATGAATGAAAAATATTTTTGAGAAATATCTTTTATTTTTACTAGAGTAGAAAATAATTTTTGAAATTGAAAATAATTTTTTAAAAACAAACTTAAATTTTTTTTGGGGGTGGGTGAGGGGGGAGGGGT
>NC_064282.1:9413966-9414175 GCF_019186545.1 Solanum stenotomum
GAGGGGTTGGGTGATCGAGGATCGGGATGAAAAAATAAAAATTTGAAGTTGAAAATATTTTTTAAAAACAAACTTAATTTTTTTTCTTTTTGAAGGGGGTTGGGGGGCTGACAGGGGGTTGATAGGGGTGTTGATGGGATGCGGGGGGGCAAGGGTAGTGGGTAAAAAAATAAAAAATTGAAATTAGAAATATCTTTTAAAAATAATTT